>NC_043968.1:27697434-27819553 GCF_902148855.1 Sphaeramia orbicularis | reverse complement strand
AAGAGGAAAATGAGTGTTTTTCATTATTCTTTCTTCTTATAATAGTATTTTACTGGTCTGACCCACTTTAGATTGAACTGACTTAAAACGACTTTAACATCATTGATTGTTCATATCTTCAGTATAATTTTTGCATTTCACACATTGATCCCAGAGGCCGGACTGGACCCTTCAGCGGGCCAGGTTTGGCCCCCGGGCCGCATGTTTGACACCTGTGCACTAATCTATCAATACATGTAGAGGAACTGAAGTAGTTGGATCAGTGACAGTGGATGGAGACATTTGGTTTATGTTCAGTTCATGATATATTTTGCTGGAAAAGTCACTTTTTCCTTATTTTTTTTCCTTATTTCATCTAATAAGGTTTGAATTTACTCTGAGCTTTTATGAACATCTACATGAATTAAATGTAGGAAATACTTGCTTTACACTGAAAAATGCAGAGGATAATGTTTTAATAAATGGTGATGAATCACTGAGGAAAGGTTAAATATAATGAAATTGACGACAGAATTACTTTCTTTGTGTTCCTTTTAAATTTAAGGCTGAGATAATGTGATGGTTGGAAAACAACAAAGACTTCGTGGAGAATGGATTTGCTTCAATCAGGCAATCCGTTTATTTGTGCACAAATGAGAAAACTGACAGACGAAGCTTCGCCCTCTCTCAAGAGTCAGTTCTACCTAATACAGAAAATCAGTCTAACTTATAGAGGCTGTACTAAGCTTACATGGGGTTGGTTAATATGACGTATGATACTGTTGCTAAGTAAAGAAAGAATGTCAGATGGACACAGGACAGAATGTAAGACCTTGGAGTCATTCTGGGAAGTTTGGGAAAGTAACTCTTTGTTGAATTCCAGAACTGAGAGAGCTCATGCTCTGCTATGGGCTAAAAGGTCAAATTGTACATTGTGCTATCTTTAGAGGTAAAGTAGCTTACAATATGCAGAATTGAGAAGCTGACTGAGAGAAACATTCATGTTTTGAAGGACACAGGTGTCTGACAAACTAACAGTTGTGAGGAGCCAGGAAAAGAAAACTTATGGTCAGCATTAAGCATTAAAATCAGTATTAACATTTCTCCCTTTTGATCTGTCAGGATCAACTAAATGGGAAAGAAAAAACACACAAAAAATAATCTATCATAACAACATTAGTATAAAATAATTTTTAAAAATATATCAGATATAGTAACAATATATATGGTTAGACCTTCACAGAATTAAACATCAATCACATCACACCCTCACAGGTTTAAGATGAGACGTCATGGGCTGGAAGTAGAAAACATGCATGTCCAGAATGGAACCGCTTTTTTTTTTTTTTTTTTGGTGTGCATAGGGCACACAGTATGAGCAAGCTTATGAGTAAGGGAAAACAATGTATTTACAAACCGGCTGTGACTTAAAAGACGGTGTCTCAGTCGGAATCAGAGAAATCGGAGGGGTCAAAATCAGAAGGGGGCGCAGACTGAGGGACAGGTTTAGAGTCAGTGGGGACAAGCTGATAGGTTAGGAGGGTGGCATTGAGCATGGAGGAAATCATTTTTCTGATTAGGGGAACAAGGCAGCAGGAACACAAACAGAGAACAACACAGATGGCAAGGAATGGGGTTGCTATTTTAAGGAAAATCTGCCACCATGGGCCAGAGGTGAGCCAGTTCCAAAGGTCAAATCCTTCAGGGGGTGGGGCATCGCGATTAAATTGGCGAATTAGAAGCTCGTTTAAGTGATCAACTACATAGGTCAAATTTCCTGAGACGTCGGGGATAAAAGTGCAGCATTCTTGTCCTATTATGTGACAAACGCCTCCTGAGGATGCAAGCACGTAATCTAGAGCTGCGCGATTCTGAAGGGCAACATTTCTAAGGGCTTTGATTTCCGCAGAAACAGCACTAAAGCCTTCTGTCACGGATTTGGTTACATCCTCCAAATCTACAGCTATATCATCAATGTAATGAGCCAATTTAGGAAGACCCCACATGGGAACAACAGCTCCTACGCCTTTTTCCCATTGTTTTATCCTAACTCGTGTTTTGGGGTCAGATCCACGGCGGACACGGGAATGAATGGGGCGTTGCACATGTGGGTAATAGGGGTGAGAATAAGTCAGATTACCTACCACTCGGACATCAGGTAAGAGACGGGCAAGGTGACAAACTCCACACCAGTTGGGTGGGAGGAACTGGTAAACATTTTGACCACAAACCCAAACCGTTGCAGTAAGTGAACCAAATCCATCATCATTGGGTAAATAAAAAATGGCCCTGGAAACATGCCAATTACCATCATGGTGTTGGACTGGGACAGTCACTTGACCATGGTGAGGGACTCGGCTTTTAAGCAAACACGGGGATTTCCTTGGATAACCACAGGTACCATTGGTGGTGTGGTTACAGTGGCGGGTGGTACCAAGAAAATGTGCACCATCCCAGCAACGGAGGGTGAAACACAATGGGGCAACATACTTTGAGGGGTGAGTGACCATAATCGGTTGAAAGACGGTAGCGTATGATACTCAGATACATTGTAACTCCGAATTGTATAACCTGCAAGGCATGGTAAGCTAAGATTGAGGCTAATATAGTAGGGTTTGTTACACATTGAAGGGGAAATGACACCATTTGCAAGTGGACCTAAAAAGGTCAGGACAGCTAGGGTCATAGATACATTTAGCGGCATTGGAAAAAGGGGGAGGGCATCCTTTGCGGTATGCGGGACGTGGGCACAGACATAGCAGTTAGAGAGATTAAGCTTCTGTTAGAATAATTGTACATAAGTTATCACATTCATGCCAGTCTTATGATGTTATTATATGCTGTGTAGAATGAGGGCAAAGTGCTCTTAGAGTTCTTTTACAGGTTTTACAGAAGTGAAAGCACCTCAAAGGATGGGGACCATGCCTTGGAGACCAGTTGACCCATGTCGTCTGATCGAAAGCAGAAGTTCACACAAAGGCTACACAGATGTGTCTGGACGATTCAGTTTTGACATTTAATAAGAGGAAAATAATCATGCACCCATGTACTAACAATGTGATCAATACGTAAACCCTCAGACTAATCACACCCATGTAACTAGGGAACACCCAAATGAAATAAATGAGGAGAGCAAGGGCAGGACCCTCAGAGTGAGTTGGGACATTGTGACTGAACAGTGTTCTGTCAACTACTCTCCTCGCGAGCAAGAGATACTTGACTCCTGTGTTTCTTGTGTCTTTCTTGAGTTTAGGTGGTCTGAACCTGACATTTTTAATTGGTCCTTCGAGCCGGATCTCAATACACCTGAGGATGCCAGCCTGTGAGACAGTCTCCGTGTAGACCGTGGCCACGGCCGGGACGCGACAAAAACAGCGGACCGAAACAGACCCTTTCCGGGAACGGCAGTCTGACCCACTGGCTGGGATCTGATGGTTGACGAGAATCCTTGAACAGAACAACAGGAGGGTGAGTATGGTCTTGAATTAAAAAAGGAAACGGGTAAGGATTTAAAATCAGCCAGGAGTCTTTGTAACAATAACCCTATAATCTGTAATACATTAAAGGCATGGTTCATGACACGAAAATATGAGGGAAGATCCAATTTAACCTCTATGCTAATCCCGATTCAAGGTAACCCTTATTTTCCTCCAGGCTTATCGGATGAAGGATACAATGTTTGGACACTTAAGGGGATAAAGAAAATGCATGATTTATATGAAGGTTCTAACTTGCTATCCTTTGAACAAATACAAAAGAAATACAATCTTCCTAAACATCACTTTTTCAGATATCTTCAGATTCGTGACTTCATAACTAAAAAACTACTTTCAATACTAATAGCAAAATATCATCAGTGGAGCAGTTACTTCTCCAGGGCCCAGTCAAGAAAACTATATCCCGTTTCTATAATGTGTTGAATCAGACCGATGGGTTGAACATAAACACTCATAGTGTAGCACAGGTGTGGCAAAATGAACTTGGTGTAGACATCAGTAAAGAGGAATGGGACACAATCTGGAACCATACAAAAAAAAATCTCGGTATGTAACCGTGCAAGGCTGTTGCAATTCAAAATTCTGCACCGTGTGCAAATTTCTCCTAATAAAAGACACCAGATGAATAACCAACTTTCACCTCTGTGTTTGAAGTGCAGGTCTACTGTAGGAACCTATATACACTGTGTCTGGTCATGTCTAAAAATTCAGTCCTACTGGGTAGATATTTTACAAGATATGGAAAAGATCCTCGGAGTGTCTTTGAAACTGGACCCTTTATCTCTACTCTTGGGACATCCAAGTGGGGACATTATCGACATCAGCTTGAAAAGACTGTATGATATCCTCGCATATGCTGCAAGGAAAAATCTTCATGTCTTGGATAAATGACAAACCTCCCACTAAAACGACTTGGCATAAAATCCTTATGGAATGCATTCCTATGGACTATTTGACCTGTTTACTTCATTCTTCAAAGGGACAGTTTATGAAAATGTGGACTCCATACCTCCGTTTCACAAACTCATCAGTCACTTCTGTGCTTTCAGACCTCATCAATGACTGAAAATCTTTGGTGCCTGTTTACAATTAGATCACTACTGATCTCACCTGTCACTGCTTGATTGTCTGATCTTTGTTTTATCTTCACTATAACTCCAGAATGTGGACTAATTGCTTTATCTTGGATTAGTATACCTTTTTTTTTTTTTTTTTAATTTTCTTATAGACCGGGTGTTGTACTGAGCCATTTGTTGCAAAAAAATGTAATAAAATCTAATAAAGATAATTGGAAAAAAAAAAAAAAAAAAGGAAACGGGGGACTGAGGGTTACCGCGTAGAAAACCCTATAATCCTAGGCACTGATAGGTGAATAAATAGGTTGGTAGGGCCTTTGACAGGGAAGTCATAAAACTCCGTAGGTTGGTAGGGCCTTTGACAGGGAAGTCATAAAACTCCGTAAAATTGCCAGCCAAGGCGGAAGTTGGCATAATTTAAGCGGTGCAAAAATGCCAGGCAGGGCGGGAGCTGCCAATTAAATTTAGGCTTGCCAGGTCAAGGCGAGAGTTGACCGCCGCAAAAACGGAAGTGTGTGTGAGTAGTGGTGCAAAAATGCCAGGCAGGGCGGGAGCTGCCAAGTAAATTTGGTTTGCCAGGTCAAGGCGAGAGTTGACCGCCACGAAAACTGCAAGTGTGTGTGAGTGTGAGTGGAACGAAGGATTTTTGTCCTTTGTTCATACCAAAACTGACTGAAGTAAACAGTGTGCTATTGGTGGAAGCAGTAGGCAAGATTTCTCGCCTCGTTGAGGTAGAAGCTTGAGAAATACCACTGATAGAGGATTGAAAACACTGTACAGTCAGGTTGAAAACCAGTCTAAGTAGAGACTCCACTAGGGATACACATGAGACTGGTCTAAATTGTTTAACAAAATGGGGAAAACTCATAGTAAAGAAGCTAGGAACGAAACAGAAGTAAGAACAAATGATTGGAAATATATGGAACTGAAGGATCCCAGTTCCATAAAAAACCTTTCAGATTGGAGACGACAATTTGAATTTGATGGTAAATTCACTACACAAAATGTTAGTGAATTGATAGGGAAAATTAAATTAAAAGCCAACAATAATCTAAAGAAAATGGAAAAATGAGGTCTTAGAGAAGCTCAAATATGGCTAAAAGCTTAGAAAAGAGAAGAAGGAGGTAAAAATAAGTTGGGCAAAAGTAAAACGACAGAGGAAATGAGTATAAAGACAGAATGTTTCACAGAAAAGAGGATGATGAAACACAACCACGTAGGCAACAACAACCTCAAGCTCAAAATGTAGTAGAGGAAGAGCCACAACAAGCACAGGAGGAGAAAGGAGCGATGGGAGGTGCTGTACATGTTCTAGCGGCACCCTCCGCTCCCCCTCCACCACCTCAGATTTAAATCAAACTCTATCCAGAAGTGACAGATCAACCTCCACCTTATTGCCCTGAATCAGAAAAATTCACTCCAAGCAAATACTTACAAACACGTAGCCAGACAGAAAAGAAAAAAACCAAAATTAGTCTGGTCTAAAACATTGGGTGGAGGAGTAGTTACTAAGAAAGAAGATTCGGAAGACTTTGACCATGACCATGACTCAGACGCCGAGGTACAGGCTTACCCAGTGATCGAGGTAGCAAATCCTAGAGCAGGATAGAATGACCAAAACCCTACAGTCTTGGTGTATAGGACGTGGACTATGGAAGACGTAAAAAAACAGTGGAAGGTGTGACAAGTCCTAAAATAGATGTAGAACAATGTATAATTGACATGGAAAATTTAAGGAAGTCTTACAACCTTAACGGATTGGAGACTCAGCAGATTTGGATGACAACGGTGAATTGGTGACAAGAGTCGCTGCCCTAGTGCAAAGAGTAAGAACTAAATTCAACAAACGAGCAAATTACACTGAAATTGGATGCACAAAACAAAAGGATGATGAGTCCTTTGAAAATTTTGCAGTCAGAATGACAACAGTTTTTAAGGCTCACAGTGGTCTTACGGAGGACAGTGACGAAAATGGTGCATACCGACAACAATTAAAAAATGCTTTACATGCAGGATCATTAGACAGGATTAGACACTGGGTGGACAAACATTACATTGGACTGACTGGAGGAACATTGGACGAATACATAAATCATGCTATGCATGCAGAAAAAGTGACAAAAAGAAAACTAACAAGGTAAATGACATAATGTATGGAGAACAAGATAATGATGGTATTCTCTCAAGGAAGCAAGCAGAGGAGGTTTCAGAAAGGACAGGTAGAGGAGGATTCAGAGGAGGCTTTAGAGACGTGGAGCTTATGGTGGTTACAGAAGCAGAGACGGAGAGGAATGTTGGAAGTGCGGACAGAGAGGACACTTTGCACATGAATGTCCAAACCGAAATCAAGCATGACTAGGTAAGGATAGGAGAGAAAGTGATGAGGGAAGTGAAATTGACCCACATGAGGAAGGAGAATTGGCTATGAAACGACTGAAAGGATTAGACAAAGACAGTGAAGGACCTTTAGCCCACATGTATGATTCCTTTAACACAGAAGTTGAACTAAACTTACAAGACTTGTTTTGACGGACACTTCTCGACCTATGGTAACTTTACTGCTAAATGGAAACCAGTAGAGTTTCTATGTGACACAGGAGCATGTAGAACTACTTGCAGAGAAATCTTTCCAAATGCTAGGCCAAACTCAAGCAGAATTTGTGGCGCTCACTGAAGCCTGTAAATTAATGAAAGACAAAAAGGCCACAATCTACACAGATAGTCAATATGCATTTTCCACTGTCATGTGTTTGCACAGTATTGGGACAATAGGGGAACGGTAACATCTACAGGAAAACCTGTAACGCATAGAGTTGTTGATAAACCTTTTGAAAGCCGTACAACTACCAAAAAAATTAGCAATTTGTAAGTTGGCTGCACACACCACAACTCAGATACAGTATCAAAAGGAAATGCATTTGCAGACGAAACTGCAAAGAGGCAGTATTAAAACAAACTCATATCATGCAGAATGAGGAAGTAAGTGATGAAGCTATTAATAGACATGCAGCAGAACGCTTCACAGACAGAGAAAGACCTATGGGCAAAAATGGTGCAAAACCACAGACAACATCTATAAGTGACCAGAAGGAAAACCCATTCTACCAAAAAGCTTATTTAAACGGGCTGCCATATTGAGCCATGTAAACCATGTCTCAACAGGAGGGATGTACACCTAGTAAACCAATATGATACAACATACGGATTTAACAATTATTCAAAAAATTTTTCGTAGATCATGTCAATAGTGCAAAACATATCCACAAGGAATGTGAGACCTAAAAGAGGACAGTTTCCTACACCTAAATATCCTATCCAAATAATTCCATGGATTTTATTGAACTAAATAAAGTGAAAACAAAAAATACTGGTTAGTACTAATTGTGCTTTTTCCAAATGGGTTGAAATATTCCCATGCAAACAAACAGATACTATAACAGTAGCTAAGGCTTTATGTAAGGAGACTGTATCTAGATATGGAATACCTGAAATCATATACAGTGATAATGGAACACACTTTGTCAATCAGGTAGTGATGAAATTAGGACAAACCTTACATATCAAGTTAAAAAATCATTGTGCTCATCATCCACAAAGTGCTGGATTAGTGGAAAGAATGAATGGAACAATAAAAACAGACTCAAGAAATGCATGGAAGAGACTAAGAAACCATGGACACAGTGTATTGATCTAGTTAAAACATTTATTAATATTACTGCATCTGGGAATGGTTTGACACCATTTGAAGTTATTTATGGCAGGCCATACAGATTACCTGAATTCACAAACAATATTGACCTGGATGATGATGCAACTATAGTAGATTATTTAAGAAAACTCTCCAACATAGAACAGTGAAAGGAGCTAAGGAAGTACCTGATATGCCATTGTCTCTACAGGATAATTAGAAGATACTGTGGGAGACTGGGTATTAATCAAGCAATAAAGAAGAAGCATTGGTACATCCTAAGTGGGAAGGCCCGTACCAAGTGCTTTTAAATAACACCAACAGTAGTCCAAATAGTAAGAAAGAACTTTTTGGATACACTTGTCACATTGTAAACTCTGTAGATCTCTCAAAGATTCCACCACCACTGAAAGCCGTAAAAGTCTGACTACAAAGGGGAACGGAACGATTAGAGTTCCCGCCGTCTCAACGTCAGTGAAGTCATAAAGGCTAACTGATTTAGGGCTTGGTAATATTTGAGAAATCTAGAGTTTCCTGTGACTAAATGTTTGACCTAGAACAAAACAGACGTGACTGTGGCAACGAAATCCACAACTAGACCTATATTCAGTAGTGAAATAGCACCAGGAAATTTCACTAGTTTTTATAACGAAACCGATGCGACCTTTGTGGGATATATTAACTTCGACCTTATGCCAAACTAACCAAAGTCTGTCTACTTGGGTACATAGGAAACGGTCAGACATATGGTGGCTTTGGTGGAGGAAATGTGTTAAGAGATGCTTTACCAAGGAAATTTTATGGGACGTGTGCTTTAGTATCCTTGCTGATGCCTGTAAATGTAACCAAAGTTGATAAAGATTCATTGTCATCAACATTGTTGACAGAAACACACAACCAATTGATAAGGAATAAAAGAGCTATGAACAAATTATGGGGAGATGACCCTACGTATATAGATTCATGAGGAGTACCCGGGGAGTCCAACTGAGTACAAACTAGCAGATCAGTAGCTAGTGGTTTTGAAAGCTTCCCAATATTAAGTGCCATTTTCCTGTGACCCCAAATAAGAATGTTGATAGAACAAACTACATCCACTACAACGTGTTGAAATTGACCAATTACACTGAGGACGGATTTAATGTAATTCATGAGCAACTGGTAGCCACAATCCTTAATGGCCTTCCAAAACCGAATAGCTCTTGACATGCTATTGGCGGAGAAAGGAGGAGTGTGTGGAATGTTTGGAGAACAGTGTTGTACTTCCTCCCTAACAACACGGCACCAGGTGACAAGTTGAACCAAAGCTATAGAGGGACTGAGGACCCTCAACGCAAAGATGCAAGACCATTCTGGTATAAATGCATTTGTGTGGGATGATGGATATAGTTTGGAAGGTTTAAGGGACTGGCATCCTCCTATATTGATATCAGTTGCTGTATTTTGCTGCACTCCTCACCTTGTGTGGATGTTGTTGTATTCTATGTATTAGGGGCACTGATTGTGAAACTCATTGCCACTGCCCTGGGACCTCAGCCTAAAGAATCTGACAAAGAAGCTTCACTAAATATGATTTCAAATGATGACGACTGAAATTGATGTTATCAGATTTGTTTCTTGATCCAGAAAACCTTGAATCTACAACAGTCTAAATTGATAACATGACTCTGAGTGTAAATGTGAATGTTCTTACGAAAATGATCAGATGATCGAAAATCTATGTGAAGTGATCATACTGTGAGTGAGAATTTAAGCATTCATGTGATAAACAGGAGGGAATTGTTAGAATAATTGTACATAAGTTATCACATTCATGCAGTCTTATGATGTTATTATATGCTGTGTAGAATGAGGGCAAAGTGCTCTTAGAGTTCTTTTACAGGTTTTACAGAAGTGAAAGCACCTCAAAGGATGGGGGACCATGCCTTGGAGACCAGTTGACCCATGTCGTCTGATCGAAAGCAGAAGTTCACACAAAGGCTACACAGATGTGTCTAGGACGATTCAGTTTTGACATTTAATAAGAGGAAAAATAATCATGCACCCATGTACTAACAATGTGATCAATACGTAAACCCTCAGACTAAACACACCATGTAACTAGGGAACACCCAAATGAAATGAATGAGGAGAGCATAGGGCAGGACCCTCAGAGTTAGTTGGGACATTGTGACTGAGCAGTGTTCTGTCAACTACTCTCCTCGCGAGCAAGAGATACTTGAATCCTGTGTGTTCTTGTGTCTTTCCTTGAATTTAGGTGGTCTAAACCTGACAGCTTCTTAGTGACAATTGTGACAGATTCTAACCAAACATTGTTTGTCATAAGAGAAAACACCTGAAACATTTGGAAGGGAAGAGTAGGATCGAGGATGGCGTGTGAGATTGTTATCTATGGTAGGGGAAAGAAAGGTAACAACGTGATAACCCTGCAACAGCCAACAAATACAGTGAGGAAAAGGGAAAGAAAGAACAAAAAGGATAACATTTGACAGTGTTTTTCTTGGAGAGTTCTGAGCGGAGAAGCTGGCTGGAGGCACGGCCAAACAGTCTTTCCCCGAAGGTTGGCATCTTCTTATCAGTGTAAATGTGGGGGGGGGGGGGGGGTCTTCAGCCACTCGCCAGTGACCAGGCAAAGGATTGTGTGTGTCAGGGATCACACTGGGTCGTTATCACCGTGAGGTATCAACCAGTATGTCCCTGTGTAATGGTGTAACGCACTGTGTCATCAACTCCGGGTCTACAACGTCGGGTGGTGGCTTGGCACGCCACTAACCATTCGAAGGTGAGGAGTTGAGAGTCCGGGCTTGGGCGTCGGGTGGATGGTCGTCGGGAGCGGGGACCTTCCTACAGTGTGTGGCGTGGATCCACGTAGCTCTCTCAGCGATCTTTACAGCGGTGTATGTAGTCAGCAGAATCTGAAATGGACCCGTCCACGGTTTGGCTCTCCAGGACGTCCGCCTGAAGTTCTTAACGATGACCCAGTCACCAGGTTGAAGAGAGTGAAGAGGCCCTGCCGCAGGTTTGGGGAGTGCTGCAGCAATCTGTTGGGAAATCTGTTTGACGTTTGAAGACAGAGCAACACAATAAGAGAGCATATCATGTTCAAAATGAGAAGTGGGAAGAGGTTTGGAGCTCTGGAGAGAGAGCCCCGAACGAGGAGGTGTGGCAAACAGAATCTCAAGGGGCTGAGACTATGTCTGTCACGGTTTCGCATGCGCATGAACATCAAAGCAATGGGGAGACACTTCGTCCATGGGAGACCTGTTTCTTCTTCACAAATTTTAGCCAGTTTTCGTTTAAGGGTGCCATTTTCCTCGTTCTACAGCTCCTCCTGAGGCTGGATGATAAGCACAGTGTGTGCGTACATCTATGCCCAGGGAGGTACTGAGTTCTATCAATGTTTTGTTCACAAAATGAGGGCCATTGTCACTAGACAATTTGGAGGGGATTCCCCATCGAGGAATAATTTCTTGGAGGAGAGCTTTTGCTACAGCTGAACTGTCGGCATGTTTTGTCGGAAACACTTCTACCCATTTGGACCACATGTCAGCCATTACCAGACAGTACTTCTTTCCTTCTGAGGAGAAAGTTCAATGAAATCCATCATTATGTGATGGAATGGGCCATCTGGTGGTGGATGTGCAGCTTGTACCTGTTTGACAGTTTTGTGGACATTGTTAGTGGCACAAATCATGCATTTTTGACAAAAATGGTTGGCAAAATTACTGAACCCTACAGTGCACCAATGTGGTTTTAGTGCTTTAAACCATCCCTCCTCTTGACACATGGTCACCGCCCATGGGTCAATTTTGCAAAATGGGGAAAGAAATGGCGGGGAAGGCAGGGGAGGCCATCAGGAGAACTCCAGACACCATCATCATGGAGGGAAGCACCAACAGCTTTCCGACCTGACCTGTCAGAAGGAGTAGAAAATGTTTGGAGAGACAGAGAGTGTCGAGAGGGGAGGGAGAAGGGGAAGGGGGAGGGGGTGTGAGTGGTGTGTGTGTGAGAGAAAGGAAGGAAGCGTCTTTCGCGGCCCTATCCGCCACAGCATTTCCAAGGGAGACAGGATCCATGGAGGAAGAATGAGCGGCACATTTGCAGACCGCAACAGAGGTGGGCAGAAGGATAGCTGACAGTAGGTCAGCTACCAGAGAGGCATGTTTAATAGGAGTACCTGCTGAGGTAAGGAAATTACGTTTGCGCCAGAGGGTACCAAAGTCACGCACGACACCAAAAGCATAACGAGAGTCTGTGTAGATGTTGACAGACTGATCAGCAGCATACCTACAGGCCTGTGTGAGTGCAACAAGCTCCGCAGCCTGTGCTGAGAAGTGGCTGGGAAGCCTGCCCGTGAGAACAGGACCTGAAGAGAGACACACTGACCATCCAACATGGTTAACACCAGTGGAGGGATGGACAGAGGCTGAGCCATCAACAAAGAGAGTCAAGTCAGGAGTGGGTAGCGGGGTGTCTAAAAGGTCAGGTCTAGGTGATGTGATGGTCTGGACTAGAGCTACACAGTCATGTTCGTCTGAAACGTCTGTGATAGGTAGTAGTGTTGCTGGGTTAAGAGTCGAGCAGCGTCGGACATGCACGTTGGGCATATCAAGCAGTGATGTTTGATACCTCAGTAGGCGGGAAGCGGAAAGGTGAGGTGATTTTCCCTCTGTTAGAAGTAAGGAAACTGCATGTGGAACATAAAGGGTCAGAGGAGAGTAGAGGACGAAATCTCTGGAAGCCAGGACTGCTCTATCTGCAGCAGCCACTGCACGGAGACAGGGGGACAACCCTGCTGCAACAGGGTCAAGTTTTGCAGAGAAGTACCCACAGGGGCGGAGCCGATCACCGTGGGGTTGGAGAAGGACTGATGTCATGCATCCATCACGCTCATCCACGAACTGAGTGAAAGGCTTACTAGAATCTGGAATGACAAGAGTTGGGGGAGAAAGAAGAAGTGATTTCATCTTAGAGAAAAATGCATCGGCTTCTGGAGTCCACTCAAGGATGTGGTGCGATGGAGCTTTGGAAGGATAATGGCTCTCAAGGATTTTTCAATGCAGGAAAAATCTGGAATGAAAGCTCTACAATAAGAAGCCATACCCAGAAAAGAAAGCAGTTGCTTCTTGGTGGATGGACGAGGGACAGCACAGATGGCTTGGATGCGTTTGTGGGAAAGAGATTTACCACTGGATGAGATGTCATAACCCAAAAATGACACCGATGTCTGGCACCACTGAAGTTTGGTCTTAGAGGCTTTGTGACCTTCTGCTGAGAGATGGAGAAGGAGAGACACAGAATCTACACAACACTGGTCAAGAGAGGGAGCACACAGAAGAAGATCGTCTACATATTGGATCAAAACAGTGCCAGGAGAAAGAACAAGGGACTGAAGAGAGTCCCTAAGACAGGCATTGTAAATTGTTGGAGACTCACAGTAACCTTGGGCCAGGCGAGTGAAGGTGTACATGCGGCCTTGGAATTGAAAAGCAAACCAAAACTGGGAGTCAGGGTGAACAGGGACGCTGAAAAAAGCGTTGGACAGATCTACTACTGTGAAATGTGTAGCAGACGAGGGAATCTGTGTGAGAATGGTGTGAGGATTAGGAACTATGTGTGTTCTGGGGATAACTGCAGCATTTACTGCTTGCAAGTCTTGAACAAACCTCCATTCTACGGGACCACTATCTCTGATTTTCTTTACAGGAAAAATGGGTGAACAGACAGGTGAGGTAGGGGCAGGTACGATGACTCCAGCACGAAGGAGGGAATCAAAGACCGGTTTAATACCATCGATGGCTTCTTGTTTAAGTGGATACTGAGTGCAAACTGGACGATAATTCGATTTAGGAGTAATTTGGACAGGAGGGCAGTTTTTTATTAACCCTACGTCGTACTTGTGTGCAGCCCAAAATGTTTCTGGAATCTTTTCGAGGTCAGAATCATGCACGTGAGATGCGAGGATAGGAAAATAATGAGTGCGTCATTTTGTTTCTGTGACGACTTGAACTTTGTTCTTAGTGATGAACGGCACTGAATAGGCTGCGCGGTAGAGATGGAGTGAGGGAGAATAGAGCACATCGGAATTTGGAAGAATGGAAACTGATTGTGAGGGTTGCCAGTCAGTGGCAAAAAGGGCTTGGCGTGCTGTAGGACCTAAATCCTGCCAGCGCTGTGAGCGAGGACGCGCAAGTGACATGTGAGGTGTCGATTGTGTCACAGCGAAAAATGGCTGGAGGTCAGGTGTGAGTTGAACGAGACAGAAACAGGTGGTGTCAGACCATACGAGGTAGGTGGTGGTTAAGGTTGGATCCTGAAAAGTCGACCATTCCTTCTCGTATTCGGGATCTGAGCCAGGCGAAATGTGTGAGGTGCAATGTAATGCAGATGGTGGCATGTAGGTAGAGGCTTTTGGTGACAGAACTTCTGCTATGTGTGTCAAGTTGAGATTTAGAGCCGAATTCAGTGAAAGCCACTCATATGCATACGTGTGTGATTGGTGATGCATCAATGAATCTGAGCGTTCAGGAGTGGTAATGACCAAACCATCGTTTGTTGCTGACACAGAGATCCCCAGCTTAATCATGAGGTCTCTGGCCAGGAGATTGAAGGGGCATGCCTTTGAAAACAAAAATGAATGTGTGAAAAAAGTATCAGACAGTGAGCAGCACACTTGGTTTGGTGAAATACTCTTTTACTGTTTCACCACTGGCCTACTGTAGAAAGAATGGACTTATCAGATAATTTGGTTGGAGTGAAACCCGCTGTTCCTGATAAAACTGAATTTGTAGCTCCTGAGTCTACCATGAAAGGAAGTTGTTTACCATTAACAACTAAAGATATCATTGGCAGCTGTTTAAAACACTCGAGTGTGTACTTGGCGTAGGTGTGAGTCTGTATGTCTGACAGCTGGTGTGCAGGTGCAGGTTTTGGGTTAGTAAGCGTGTGTGTGACTTCTGCTCCTGGGGAGAGAGAAAGAACAGGAGAAGAGGGAGGGGGAAAAGAGGGAGGGGGAGTTGGTTCACTGTCCAGTCAGTCTCTGGGGTGTTGTTCATCCCTCGGTCTCGGAGACAGGTGTTGCTGTTGTTGCTGGTAGTAGGGTGAGATGGGTTGATATCCTCCAGATGTGGGGGCGGCGGTTGAAATGCCGTCCTCTGCCGCGACCACGCCCTCTGCCAAAACCATCCTGCTGGCGGGAGGAACACTCTGATGCCCAGTGTCCAAACAGACCACAGTGGAAACATTGGTCGTTGGATCTGGTGTGATTCTGTGGGAATCTAGAACCTTTGGTTATTGGCTGATTGTGGTGTGAGTTACCAGCTGAATGCAACAGAGTTAACATTGCTTGTTCTTGTAGAGAAGCACGTTTCTGTGTCTTACGTGCATTCTCCTCTGCTTGGCGTTTGGCTGCATGTTCTGCATGCCTGAGGGTGTCAGTAAGAGAAGCTCTTTCCCAGCCAATCAATGTTCTTTTTACCTCTGTGAGGATTGCTGGCAAAAGTCCCTCAAGGAACCACTTTGTCAGGTGAGCTCTGTATGGAGAGGCTTCTGCTCCGAAGGGGTCCTCTGGAGTGAGGCCGCTGTGTTGATTGAAGACCAAAATGAGGCGGTGCAGATAAGTCTCTGGATCTTCGTCGGACTTTTGTTTGCAGGCAGACACCTTGGAAATATCATGGCGAGTTGGAAACTGGTCACGCAGTCTAGTGAGCAATACAGTCAGAGCATTAGTATACTCATTATTTGCAGCATCTGTCCAGTCTAGTGCCACCAGGTGTACATCTGGTTCAAGCTCGGCACGGATCTTGGATAAATCAACTGCTGTGAGACGTTTTGCCAGGATACGTCTGATTTCACGAAAGGTGGGTCTGTACTCACGGCAGAATGCGTCGAGATGTTCACAGAACTGTGCTGTGTTACCCTTCAGCTCAGGGAGTAGAACAGCATTGGCCTCGATGTCTTTTGGTGACCATGGACGATGAACCAAAACTGGGCCGTCCGGACCAGAGACTTCCACCATGGGACATGAGACGCTGCTGATGTCTTCATATTCAGCGCCTGATGGGGAATCAGATTTAACAGTTTTTCTCAAATTGTAATCACTCACAATCTCACTCCAGTTGTTTCTTTTTTCCTTGGCTTTGAGTCTCTTGCCGGTATTGGCAGTTGCTCTGGCATGAGGCTGGTGAGGTTGATGCAGAGGAGGAGGAGGTGGATGAGGAGGAGCGGCTGCATGCTCAGGGGGATGGACAGCGACTTCCTGCTGCTGCTGGCCTGGCTGTGGGTGTGCCATTTGCTGTGGATGACGCAGGCGGGTGTCGTCATCTGGGAGGTGTTGCTTCAGAGCTGTGAGGTTGGGGTATAGAGAGGAGGAGGGAGAGGAGCGGAGAGGGGAGGGGTAGGAAGGTGGAGCAGAAGTTGACGGTGCTACAGATGCATTTTCTGTGTGTGACAAAAAACAGTCTGCGTCTGAGTCAGACAAAGTTTTAGGCAAAGTTTTCAAACATTGTTTTCTGTCCCTAATCTCTGCTTCTTCTATCCATTTCCCTAAAGCCTTCAATTGGTCCTAAAAATCTTTAAGTTTTGCTTTTTTCTTTTCAGACCATCTTCCCTTTTCAAGTCTTCTCTGTTTTCTGGCATTTACACTTTCTTTTACTTTCAGCAATTTATTTAAAGACCAAGTACCTTCAGAAGGAAAGCCATCATGTTTAATCCATTCAGAGACCCATTTCAAAACATCTGATCCATATTTATTACTCATGCATTTGAATCTCGGCCCGTCACAATCAGGTGGCGGGACTTTAGAATTTGACTGTCCCATCTTACAGGGAGAGACCTCAGTCTCGGTTACCGCAGCTGAATTTTGTGTTAAATAACACAAAAAACGCGCATTTCCTAAACCTTTTATTAATGTCCCGCTTGGAACATTAATCTTCCAGACACGACGATCTGGGCCGCAACAATTCTAAGATGACGTAATCGTCAAATACCGTGCTTTACCAGGCGTTGGGCGTCCCCAACTTACGTTACGTCGCCGCGTAACTACAACAAAAGGATTAATTCCCCACGATAAAGAAATTAATCAGCCGGCGTCGACCCTGACCGACTACGAGATTCACAATGTCATGAGTTTCAGTTGATAAAAAATTATCAAGCTTACAATAAGACAAGTAAATTTGGATAAATGTGTAGAAAATCAATTATTTATTTATTTATTTAAATCAAACTTCAAAAGCGTTTGATATCTGTCCAATCAGAATTTCTTAGTAAATTAAATTTATTGGGATTGTCCACGTCTTTGAAGTCTGCCTTCCATTAATCAATAAGTAAAACTTACTTAACTTTGTTCGTTGAATTCCTGCGTCGTGTCGCCGTCAGACGAATCAGTTCTCCGTCATCGATTGAATCAGTTCAGTCATAGATTCAGCGATGGTTGAGAACGAAGGAATTTGTCTTCAACATAATTCTCAGACGGCGGCAACGATGCGGAATCCCACTTCTGACACCAATTGTGATGGTTGGAAAACAACAAAGACTTCGTGGAGAATGGATTTGCTTCAATCAGGCAATCCGTTTATTTGTGCACAAATGAGAAAACTGACAGACGAAGCTTCGCCCTCTCTCAAGAGTCAGTTCTACCTAATACAGAAAATCAGTCTAACTTATAGAGGCTGTACTAAGCTTACATGGGGTTGGTTAATATGACGTATGATACTGTTGCTAAGTAAAGAAAGAATGTCAGATGGACACAGGACAGAATGTAAGACCTTGGAGTCATTCTGGGAAGTTTGGGAAAGTAACTCTTTGTTGAATTCCAGAACTGAGAGAGCTCATGCTCTGCTATGGGCTAAAAGGTCAAATTGTACATTGTGCTATCTTTAGAGGATAAAGTAGCTTACAATATGCAGAATTGAGACGCTGACTGAGAGAAACATTCATGTTTTGAAGGACACAGGTGTCTGACAAACTAACAGTTGTGAGGAGCCAGGAAAAGAAAACTTATGGTCAGCATTAAGCATTAAAATCAGTATTAACAATGATTACTATATAATTAATATTCTCTAGTGGGAAAGTGATTGTTTTGAAGTGATTGTGGGTCCTGGTCTGTGGACCTGGTTCTGGTATGTGGTTCTGGCCTTTGGTTCTGATCTGTAGTCCTGTTGTGGGGTTCCAGTCTGTGCTCTGTGACCTGGTCCTGGTCCTGATCCTCTGTGGTTTCTCCTCCAGATCGAGGCTCTGAAACTCTTCTCTCAGGCTGAACTGGTTTCCTGGTTCCTGGAACACAGAAACAGCAGCAGAAAACTCAGCGTCCACGAAAGTAAAAGAAACTAAGACGACCAAAACCAAAGACACATTCATACAGTTACACAAAAGATGACTGACTGCAGGGTTAGTGGTAGCTCACAGAACAAACTGTTTATCCCACCCCCTTTAATACAACACTAATTAGATCAATACAAGAAGTCTACACACAAATATATGTATGTATGTATGTATGTGTGTGTGTGTGTGTGTGTGTGTATATATATATACATACATACACACATAATTTTTTTTTTTTTGCTTAATTCAAGCAAAAAAAATCTGCCAATGGACCAAGTGAAAATTATCTTGTTCAGATTTCTTGAAGTCAGATTTTCCAGATCTATTGTCTATAAATCAGTTCTTCTATCTGACTGAAAAGTTCCTCTTCAGGTGATTCTGCCTGATTTTCAGTGGGATCAGATATTTGAACTAGAAATGAGACAAATACATGTGGACAGATGTAGATTTTTGCAGTGCACTACTTAGAAACTCATATAAATACAGTTGGCTATAATCCATAATTATATGCATTGTTCCTTCTAATTTACACTATATATGACTATTTCAATGATCTTTTTATATATCCCACAACTCTATTAGTTTATATAAAATATGATCTATACTACAACACTTCCATGTTCTGCTGTAATATTCACCGGTGTCATTAGATTTAACGTTAGTGTTTGTTTCACCCACGTTTCAACACGCTGGTTTTCTGGCCCTCGTCAGGTGGTTGGTTTCGGCGTGGAGGAGAACGACCCTTCAGACCAGAGCGTCCTCTGCCCCTCAGACGGCGCCGACAACCCCCCGTCGTCCGCGTATGGCAAAGTCAGCGAGCTGAGCTTCCTGCCGGCCTGGACGCCACAGCTGCAGGACGCCGCGCTCATCACCGACATCAGAGCCTTCACGGCGTCACTGCCGCTCCACCCCTACCACAAGATCCTGCACTAGGACGGCGTCAGCGGAGCCCCGCCTCCGTCTGGGATGATGCTGTAACTGTGGGGACCGCTGGCAACAACATCCACACTGTGTGATCAGAGAAGAGGCAATGTTTTGTTTCGGTTTTTTTTTGTGACGCTGCGTTCACAACCTGCGGGAAAAAACTGGAAAAGACATGAAGATGAGGCTTCGATTCAGTTTTCTGCCCCTTTAACAAAATACTTGTGCATTTATGGTCGTATTTACAAAAAAAGAGAAAAAAAAAAATTCTTCTCTAATTTCTCATTTTCTTTAACTTAACAGCCAAGCACTTAAAGAAGAAAAAGTCAGCAAAAAAGATTAAAATAAGTATAATAAACAAAAGTAACATTAAATCAGATTGTAAAAGCATGAAAAGAGACAGGATTGAAGCAGCGCTCTGACCTTAGGCCTAAAGCTGCAGGCTCCAGTTCAGCTCCACAGGTAACATCAGGAGAGGATGCTGCATTAAAACACATCTGCTAAACTCCTAGTTTTATACAGAAACTGATCGTAAAGTTACAGATTACAACTGAAGCTTTGGGTCATCATCATCAAATCCTTCTGAAAACCACCGTCACGACAGTTTGATCAGACTTTAACACGTAAAACCATATGTTCTGCATCTGTTGAATCTTATTTTTGTGTATTAACAGTAAACTGATTCCTGCATAAAAAAAGTACAAACATAGAGTTTTACTACACAAATACATACCAGATGAGGTTTCTCTAGTCAGGGATTTTTTTCCCAGGCGCAGTGAATGCAGCATGCTGACTCAGGGCTCCAGTGTGTTCAAATAGAAAACCTGCGGAAAGGCAGAAAAATCATCTGTTCCTTCAGTTCCTTCTGTGACACATCCATGTTCATACTGTAATATTTTGTGAAATATGAATGTACACACTAACGGCGTCCGTTGGCCAGTGATGTGACCAGTGACTTTTAATGACAATAAATATAAACCTTTTAACTTTAGTCAGCGTATTCTTATCTCTAGCAGACAGTTTTCTACATGGTCCAGGTCAGCGTTGGTTCTCCTGCTCCATTTATCGTCTGTTTTATCTTTTAACAAATCCCATCTAACAGATGGTTCTCACTTTGTTAGCATTAATAATGAATCCTCTCAGTGCGCTATAGTTAGTTATGGAGTACCTCGAGGCTCGGTTCTTAGACTAATACTGTTTATCATATACATGCTTCCTTTAGGTAACTTAATAAGAAAACATTCCATCAACTTTCATTGCTATGCTGATGATACCAATTATATTTATCCATTAAACCTGATGAAGACAATCAGCTAGCCAAACTACAGGAGTGCATTAAAGAGGATAAAGATTGGATGAAAAACAACTACTACTAACTACTCCTCCCCCAATATTCTGGACCGAAATTATTTTTTGTTTTTTCTTTTCTTTCTGGCTACGTGTTTGCATGTACCGTAAATTCCGGACTATAGCCCGCACCTGAATATAAGCCGCAGACCCTAATTTTAGAAAGAAAATCAATTTTGTACACGTATAAGCCGTGCCGGTTTATAAGCCGCGGGTGTCCACCAGTGGCGATTTCTCATAGACTGCAAGAGAAGCCCGTCTTCCCTATCATTACGAAAATTAAACGGTTAAATATGTTTGGTTGTGTTGACATTTCATTGACTACACATGTGTTAAAACACGTTCATCTCACAGACGAGTTTGTTCAGAATCAGCTTTATCACAAATCATCAGACTTGATGTTGTTCACTTCTCATACATTCCTGTTGCGCTGTTTCCTCATACGATCTACGGCAGTGGTTCTTAACCTGGGTTCGATCGAACCCTAGGGGTTCGGTGAGTCAGTCTCAGGGGTTCGGCGGAGGTCAAGACATACACTCGACTCATTAGTCGGGTGTGTGTATCGGGCTAGGTCTGTGTAAATAAACGGCTTCGGAGACTCTTTCTCTGATTGACATCCAATATACGCGGTGTATTGTTGTTGCTTATAGCACTACAACACATCCGGAAGTGTTTATAATCTCTTCCACTCGTCTGACGATGAATTATTTGAGTATTTTCAACATTGTTGTTATGACTTTTGCTACTTCCTGTTAACCACGGAGGCAGCCATGTGTGGCATTTGTTTACATTTTTCGGTCACCGCATTGGTCAGTTACAATCATGTGACGACCGACGCACCGTGGCGGATGGAGAAATCGTATTACGCTAAAGCCGAGCGAGTGCCATAATAAAACAACGATCACAAAAATACTGAAGGAGTATAACGAGAACTTTTTTTTTATACACTACATGCAATTATCTTTTTTTATGTCAAAATTGCGTGGTTCGGAAAGTTCGGAGCGAGATGAAATGAAAACCAGGTTGACCTGACAGCCTACACATACAGGGGTTGGACAAAATAATGGAAACAGCTTAAAAAATCAACAAAATATAATTTAATATGGTGTAGGTCCACCTTTTGCGGCAATTACAGCCTCAATTCTCCGAGGTATTGATTCATACAACTTGTGAATCGTTTCCAAAGGAATTTTAAGCCATTCTTCAGTTAGAATACCCTCCAACTCTTTTAGAGACGATGGCGGTGGAAATCGACGTCTTACTTGAATCTCTAAAACTGACCATAAATGCTCAATAATGTTGAGGTCTGGGGACTGTGCCGGCCATACGAGATGCTCAACTTCATTAGAATGTTCCTCATGCCATTCTTTAACAATTCTAGCTGTATGGATCGGGGCATTATCATCTTGAGGTGAAGGTGTTTCCATTATTTTGTCCAACCCCTGTACATATACACAACAGCAGAAGTCACACTGATTTGCAGTAAATATTCATTATTATTGTAGCCTGATGGAAATTAGGTGATGGGTGTGTGTTAAAATGTTAAAAATGATAAATAGCATAAATACAATAAGTTCATTATTGGAACACATAAGGTTACAAATTAAAACCATTTCAGTGTGGTTGTACTAAAAAAGGTCATGTCTTTGTGAAAAGGTATGTAATTTGTTGTAAGTTCATGCACTGTATTGGTTTTGTTCTTTGAGCACAGTGATGTTAATGCACGGTTCATTTTGTGCACCAGTAAAACATATGCCGGTGTCTTGAATTTGAAAAAAATCATATTGTATTTTTTAATAAAGAAGGGTTCGGTGAATGCGCATATGAAACCGGTGGGGTTCAGTACCTCCAACAAGGTTAAGAACCACTGATCTATGGTCAATGCATTTCCCCGTTGAAGCCTGGCTTCTATGGGAGTCTATGGGACCGAGTGGAACCTTTTTTTTCATTGTGTCAAAACTGGACAGTAATTGGAAAAAGGTTTTCTTTGAGTTCAAATGAAATTATTCCCTGTATGTAAATGGGTATGATATGTGTGAGCTTGCTGTCATATCTATAGGTTGATTCGTTGTTAATATGATGATTAAAAAACAAAGGACAAAAAACGAGGCAATAAAAGGATAGTACTAAAAGCACATTTTCTCTTTCTTTTTTATTTTTTTGTCGGTGGACTTATCAGGGTTTCCTTTGGATTCGTGCCGATTCGGGATTGACTTGCTTTTGCGCCGGCTGTGGATTCACGGACTTAAAATGACTTGAAAGACACTTGAAAGTGAAAAAATTTTTGTTTTTCGTTAGAGTAGGACTTTTAATTTATTTTTAAAATATAAAGATTAAAAACAAGTAATTACGTCTGTTGTAATATCATTTTCATTTAACATTACGCACCATGTGCAGTAGGGACGAGATGCCACGGTACTTGGCACTGTGCTGTGGTACCTGGTACCGAACCGTGGTACCGAGCCATGGTCCCACGGCGCCATGGCACCTGGCACCGAGCTGTGGCACGGCAGTGCCACGGCACCTGGCATCGAGCTGTGGTGCCGCGGCGCACCGAGGAGGTGCCACGGCTCGGGGCCAACACTAGGTGCCGTGGCACTGCCGTGCCACCGAGGTGCCACGGCACCACCTGCACCTAGAGCCGAGGTGCTGCAGCACCGAGCCGTGGTACCGGAAGTGAGCCACCGGCGGTGTCTGTGCCTCAATATGCACTCGGTGTCTCTCACGACGTGCGCATTAATTCTGAGATGCTTTAAATTTATGACGGTCTCTGGAGAGCTTTATTGGGTGTTTTCACTCAGAGTTTTGTTTTGTACATTTGTAAAACAATATTAGCATTTGAAGGTTTACTACTTTTCCTTAAAAGTTCCCCTTTTGTGTGTGTTAATATTAACTCTATAAAGGTTAAGTTGTTAATGTTATCCATTCCTGCATACCTGGTAACAATAGACAGATTCTCCCCTGGGGTGTGGCAGGCAATAAGGTAAAATCGTCGTATAAGCCGCGTCGGAGTATAAACCGCAGTGTTTAAAGCGTGGGAAAAAGTAGCGGCTTATAGTCCGGAATTTACGGTATTTGTCTGATTCTTTTGGGCAGTAGGGTGGAGGTTGCCCTGCTAACTTTGGATATAGTTTGTTTTGAATCTGAGGTGGTGGAGGGGGAGTGGAGGGTGCCGCTAAAACAGGCACAGCACCTCCCACCGCTCCTTCCTCCTCCTGTGCTCGTTGTGGCCCTTCTTCTACTACATTTTGAGCTTGAGGTTATTGTCGCCTACATGGTTGTGTTTCATCATCCTCTTTTCTGTGAAACATTGTGTCTTTATACTTGTTTCCTCTGTCGTTCTTATTTTTGTTTGACTCATTTTTCCTCCTTCTCTTTTCTGAGCTTCTTTTAGCCACATTTGAACTTCTCTGAGGCCTAATTTTTCCATTTTCTTTAGATTATTGTTGGCTTTTAATTTCATTTTCCCTATCAATTCACTAACATTTTATGGGGTTGATTTACCATCGAATTCAAATTGTCATCTCCAGTCTGAAAGGTTTTTTTTTTTTTTTTTTTTTTATGGAACTGGGATCCTTCAGTTCCATGTATTTCCAATCATTTCTTTTTACTTCTGTTTCATTCCCAGCTTCTTTGCTATGAGATTTCCCCATTTTGTTAAACAATTTAGACCAGTCTCATGTGTATCCCTAGTGGAGTCGCTACTTAGACTGGCTTTCATCCTGACTGTACAGTGTTTTCAACCTCTATCAGTGGTATTTCTCAAGCTTCTACCTCAACGAGGCGGAGAAATCTTGCCTACTGCTTCCACCAATAGCACACTGTTTACTTCAGTCAGTTTTGGTATGAACAAAGGACAAAAATCCTTCGTTCCACTCACACTCACACACACTTCCCACTTTTACAGTTTTCGCGGCGGTCAACTCTCGCCTTGACCTGGCAAACCTAAATTTAACTGGCAGCTCCCGCCCTGCCTGGCATTTTTGCACCGCTTAACTTATGCCAACTTCCGACTTGGCCGGCAATTTTACGGAGTTTTATGACTTCCCTGTCAAAGGCCCTTCCAACCTACGGAGTTTTATGACTTCCCTGTCAAAGGCCCTTCCAACCTATTTATTCACCTATCAGTGCCTAGGATCAGGGCCGGACTGAGACTCATTTTCAGTCCTGGAGTTTCATACCTCAGACCGGCCCACTTTAGATCACGACCGATTATTATTAAAATCATGCAATTATAACCTTACATGTTAGGTCTACACACTGTTCTGCAAAGCCTTCTAATTCAGTGTATTTTCTAAAATATTTCCAATTCAGCGCAAGTAAAGGTTGCTTCACAATGTGGATTTATTTTAACAGTGAGTGCACATCGACATCTCCAACATTATTATTCCTCACAACACAACAATAACAGAATCTATATTTTTGTTCTTATAAGTGTTAACATTTTTCAAACCTTTAAAATGTTTGAAATGAAAGAATATATAAAAATATTAAATTAAAAAAAAAATAAAATAAAATAAAGCTTGCTGCACTTTCTAATAACTATTATTTTTGTATCCTCTGCAACAAAAGATTTCCATTACAACTTACTTGCAGTTTGTTCCATCGTTGCTATTAAAAACTTTTGGTATAGTGATATTAGGGATTTGATGAGGATGATAAGAAAAAAACATGTGTATCCTGTGACTGAGGGTGAGCAAAGTAATCAAAGCTAACAGCAGACTCATCTTCATCTGTGTCATTTGTGACTAGTGGTTCAGGGTTGTGCTGCTGAGCTGCTCCTCTGTCATCAGTACTCTGCTCTCCCTTTCACACTTCCTCCAGTTTCCCTAGACTCTCCTGCACCTGGATCACAATAAAAATAATATCTACAGACATTTGGACTTACTTAACTAATTAAGATATTTACATTGGCTAAATATGCAGGCTTATTTAATATTACTTTATGCTATTGCCTTTCAGTTGTGGGCTTTGTGTATTTACTGTCTCACTTTTAATAATAAAAAATAAAATAGGCCAGTAATATCGTTTAGGTCTAGAAAGTGGTTTTAGTGGAACTAATGCTTGTTCACACAGTCTGTTCCAACAGCTCACCTGACCCGGTTCATCGTCTTCATCAGTTGTTTCCAACCGGGAGGTCGTTTTTGTGAAAAAGTTACAGATTTTGTCACATTTGGCTGCGTTTGCTTCCAGAACTTTCCTCTTTTTAATTCTTGCCTTCTCCACACCACCCTTGCTCTTTCTATTATCCATGTTTCAAACAGCAAACACAGCTGACCATCCAAAACAAACAAAACAAACAGTTTGCTCGTAGAGGGGGTGGGGCCCAGGAACAGCGGCTGCAGATTACGTGATCAACTCAGTGCTATGACTGAACACCGGCCCCCAAAAATAAATAAAAAAAAATATTAAATACATATTTAAAGTGAACTCCAGCCCTCGCGGCCCAAATATTATACCGGCCCACCGGGAATTGTCCCGGTCCTCCCGATTAGCCAGTCCGGGCCTGCCTAGGATTATAGGGTTTTCTACGCGGTAACCCTCAGTCACCAGTTTCCTTTTAATTCAAGACCATACTCACCCTCCTGTTGTTCTGTTCAAGGATTCTCGTCAACCATCAGATCCCAGCCAGTGGGTCAGACTGCTGTTCCCGGAAAGGGTCTGTTTCGGTCCGCTGTTTTTGTTGCGTCGCGGCCGCGGTCTGCACGGAGACTGTCTCCCAGGCTGGCAGTCTTCAGGTGTATTGAGATCCGGCTCGAAGGACCGATTCAAAATGTCAGGTTTAGACCACCTAAATTCAAGGAAAGACACCAGAACACACAGGAGTCAAGTATCTCTTGCTCGCGAGGAGAGTAGTTGACAGAACACTGCTCAGTCACAATGCCCCAACTCACTCTGAGGGTCCTGCCCTTGCTCTCCTCATTCATTTCATTTGGGTGTTCCCTAGTTACATGGGTGTGATTAGTCTGAGGGTTTACGTATTGATCACATTGTTAGTACATGGGTGCATGATTATTTTCCTCTTATTAAATGTCAAAACTGAATCGTCCAGACACATCTGTGTAGCCTTTGTGTGAACTTCTGCTTTCGATCAGATGACATGGGTCAACTGGTCTCCAAGGCATGGTCCCCATCCTCCGAGGTGCTTTCACTTCTGCAAAACCTGTAAAAGAACTCTAAGAGCACTTTGCCCTCATTCAACATAGCATATAATAACATCATAAGTGTTCTGTCCTCACTAGACGTACAGCTATCTAGCTATGACAGACAGTGAACAGACGAGTCTTCGTTTGACTGACACTTTTACTCATCATCTTTTATGTAAAACTGTAACACACAAACAGAATACAGCAATTAGCTCATATCCTCTTTACACTGAACTAACAGTAGTTTACTGCCTTAATGAGAAACTTTAAAAACGTTATTGTTAATTGGTATTTAAATTGCTTGTACTTTGAATTAACCTGTAAATAAAGCAGCCCGAATTGCCTAATTAGCATGTGAAAAGTCCGCTAGCTTAATGCTAACCGCTGCCGTATAGTAACCTGCAACTGTATGCTAGCCTGTATGCTGACACCACTGCTTTTTTCTAACATTCTAACATTTCACTTAGAAATACATTTTCATTCTCAAAATTGACAAAAAACCCATTTATATCTAACATACGGATCAATATCCTATCACTATTTCTACATCTACATAACTTACAGCCTTATGTGGGCCAGGACGACACAGACGGCTGCTCTTCATGACGGTTTCACAGTAAACAGTGTACAACTTCCGCCACAAGAGGGCAGTATGAACCAACCAAGACTTGCAAAGCGTTAGGATAAACAGTAAAAATAAACTAACCATAACAATAAGTATGGCATGAATGTGATAACTTATGTACAATTATTCTAACATCATCTTTTACGTGGTCATCAGATATCAGACCATATTTGGATGTTCGGATACTCCGTAGTTACTGTGGAAACATTTTCATCTTCTACACCATTAAGTTACCAGTAAAACCCATTGAGTTGGATCAATGACAGTAGATGGGAACACTGGGTTTATGTTCAGTTATTTATATCTTTTTCTTCTGTTTTCTCTGTTTAGATACAATAACCTTTGAATCTACTGTGAATATTCATGAAGATTTATATTAAAAATAGGGAATTAAATATAGGAAAATACATGAAACTGCAAAATATAGAGGATAATATGACAGTTAAAGCTGCTACATCACTTGAGGAAGGTTAAATGGAGAGAAACATTTATTTGGGAGCTTGGGCAATAATACTACTGGGTCTTTATGGGTTAAACAAAAGTGCATTTTGTGATGAACAATTACAGAGTCTGACAAAGTCTAAACACAAAACTAAATACTCAAGAGTTACATAACTGTCCTTGATACAAAAGTGTATAACGTCACTAGAGACCTGTCGATAGACATATTAATTTTGATGATTTATGTTATTTGTCAGTTAGTCCTTTCAGCCCTAATTATTTTTCTTGATATACAGAACTTCAAGCCACTCCTTTGAACTAGATCAGACTACACTTGTCAAGATCTGTTTGTTTTTTATTGGCGGTCACAAAGGTTTAATTGAAAAACCGTCCTGAGTCTGAAATGCCACCTAAGGATTTTCTTGTAACTCTTACAGAATGGACTTTGAACAATAATATGTTCATTTTTATGGATAAGGTTTTCAGACAGACAAAAGGATGTGCAATGGGTGCTTGCTATTCCCCATCTTATGCAGGACTCTACCTAGGTAAATGGGAAGAAGATTTTGTGTTTAATCAGGAAAAGAACAGCTTTTTAAAGCACATTGTCTGGTGGGGACGTTACACTGATGATGTACGCTTGTTCTGGTCAGGGTCAGAGGAAGAACTTAAAGCTTTCCACGGCTTCCTTAATAACATTCACCCAAACATTAAGTTGTCATTGGACTACAGTAAAGATAGCATTCATTTTCTGGACCTCACTATTTATGAAGACAATTTAGGGATGTTACACACATCCATTTTCAGAAAACCCACTGACAGAAACACTGTTCTACATGCCAATAGCTTTCATCTCAATTGGCTTAAAGAAAACATCCCTTATGGCCAGTTTCAGAGGGTGCGACCAAGATGCAGATTTTGTGAGTAAATCAGGGGAGATGTTTGCACGGTTTCAGGCAAGGGGCTACAAGAATGCCACATTACAAGAAGCTTACACAAGAGCTAAACATCTGGACAGACACACCTTACTAGAAAGGAATCCTCCTAAACAAACACAAAACAGAACAGTATTTGTCACTACATATAGTACAGAAGTGGACCAAGTCAAAAGAATTATTAATAAAAACTGGGACATCATTCAGAGCGACGAACAACTCAAGACGAATTTTTCCACAGCCTCCACTCACCAACTTTAGGAGATGTCCTACACTGCAGGACAAACTGGTCCACAGCCATCTCCAACCTAGCACTCCATCATGGCTGGGTCAGAAACCTAAAGGGAGCTACAAATGCGGCCACTGCAATCACTGTACAAATGTCATACAGACCAAAACTTTCATGGACTCTGCATCACATAAACAATACACAATCAATCATTTTATTAACTGTAAAACAACATTCATCACTTGCAGACTGGAATGTCCGACCTGCAAAGTGTTCTACATCGACCGGACAAAAAGACGTTTACAGGACAGACTGTCAGAACACAAATATGCAATAAGAACTGGAAACACAAACTACCCGATGGCAAAACACTACCTGGAACTCCACAACAGCAACCCATCTACACTACAAGCTATTGGCATCGACCACATTCCATCCTCCTTAAGAAAGGGGGACAGGCAAGACATTAAACCAACGGGAAGCTTTCTGGATCTTTAAACTCCAAGCCACTGTACCCCCTGGACCGAATGAAGAGTTGGACTTTTCTGTTTTCTTATAATGTATTATCTGTTTCTTGTTTTAAAGACTTTACACTGGTTTCATCTTATATGTAAATTTTGCACTGTTTTTTATTCATGTATACTTGTAAATATTTCTATTTGACCTGCAGTGACACCATCTGCTGGCCTTTTCCATGTGGACACCCTCTGCAGGCCATTCCCTTCATGCCCAGCTGGCAGGTTCCTATTGGTTAGACCCTACTATATAGGAACCTACACTTTTTCAGGCTCCTGTTTGACTTCCTGATGAAGGCTTGAAGCTGAAACACGTTGAAGTTTTTTAGGTCTAGATATGACCATGCCATTGTTATGGAAAAAATGTTACTCTACTAATTCTTCTATAATAATGAAGGATAAGATCAAACGTTCAGTGTCAAAGAAATCACTTTATTTGGAGCTCCATAGAAAGAGATATCACTCAGACAAAGACTGAGACGGTCTGAACCCAAAAATACAAATCACCCTGTAGTCTTCTGTCTCCCATGAGAAAATTATGATATGTAGAAAGTGTTTTGGCTAGTGTCAGGAACTTAGAGATAATACCCCTGTGAGAAATTGTCTCTATTCTACTCAGGTGTTGGCCTGGCCTTCTACTCTGGACACAACACAGAACAAGTCACACTATCTGAAATAAAGTTAGAAACCCATGTGATATATGAAATACATGAATATATATGAATATAAGTAATATTTCCATTACATACTCCCCCCTTTTGATCATTCATTGATCACTTAGAAAAAAATCACAACAGAAAGACCAATGCAACATAAACATTTCCACCCCCCCACCCCCCCATTTCAAGGGGAGAGCAGAGAGATCAAATAGCATAGGAGAGGAATGCTTTTTTTTCTTTCCAAAGGACAGGCTCTGTAATAAATGCAAAATAAAGACAAAGGAAACAGGTTGAAATCACAAGCAAATATACGTATACTACCAGGATACACAGATTAATTACCTTAAAAAAAACACATGATTAAAAAAAACACATACCCTGATGTACCCTGGTGACATGTTTGAACAGCTCAATCCATCAGTCATCACAGTTGGTCCAAGTCAAAGGTCAAGTCAGTCAGCCTAAAAGTTCGTCTCTGAGTCCAAGTCCGAGGCATCTGAGTCTGTGTCTGAACATTCAGATTGTTGAGTAGGAACCCGTGTGGCGGGAGATGAAATGTCAACAACAGTCTGAGGGAGTTTGGCATACTGTCCAACAGTTTGATTAACATAGTTATGGATGAGTGCTTTCATGCAGGTTAAGAGGATCGTGCAAAAGCATATCAGCACCGCAGACATGACAAAAATGGGGACTAAAATCTGAAATAACAACGCTCCCCAAGGGCCAAAGGTGTCATGCAGCCAGGACACAACAGACCATCCAGCATTGCCAGATGCCCTGAAGTGGGTAGTGATGGTCTTTAAGATTTCTAACTGTTTGGTAATATTGTCATAGGGGTCAGGGGCTAACACACAGCATTGAGAACCAGTGAGATTCAGAGCAGCACACATACCACCTTCAGCTGCAAAGAGATAATCTAGCACTATTTCATGTTTGGTGAGAACTGCACGATGATTTTTCGCCACATTACTCAACAAAGAGAGGGCTTCTGTGTTTGCCTGCATGTAAAGGAATAAATCTGCAGTAATATTATCAATGTGATCAGCCAGGAAGGTAACACCATAAAAAGGAAAAATACCAATACCCCATTTTTCACCTAAGGAGATTCTCCAGTGATAGTAATCTCTGGAGGAGAATTGAGCCTAGTGATCGTCTCTGTCTGCTAGGGTGTGAAACAGTTTGGTTAACAAAGGTCGACAGGGGAACAATAGTTAAAGGAATCGTGATTTTAGCCAAATAACAACATCCTGCAAAATTGGGAGGCATGAAAGTGTAATACCGGTCCCCACAAACCCATGCAAAGTCACGTATCATACCTAAACCTGGGGTGGTTTCTAGAACAGGTAATAGGTTTAGATCAGGTTCAGTCAAATTCACTGTCATACACCATCCAGTGTCATGAGAGAGGCCTTGTGTAGCATGCACCTTCTCACATGATGAATTACCTAGAAACACACTGGAAGTGGAATACCCACTAGAAATATCGGACGGGTTTGCACACTCTTGATGCATACCACGGCACAGACCATAAGGTGGAAAATGACTGACATGAGTAATTTTACTAGCTGTAGTCTGCACACTCTTATCAGTGGAATTATCTGGGAAAATTAAGGAGAGAGAACATAGAGAACGACAGGCTGCCTGTGTTGCAGTCATTTTACCTGAATCCACTGCTATCTCGGTCACTAGATTCAAACATTCTGAACGAGTCAGTCGGGCCCAGGCGTCTGTCATATCAACCTCAATTAAGTGGTCTATAACAGTTAATAAACACCAAGTCATGTCTTCGGATTGCGGAGTAGCGGTCACTGGCATAACTGTATCAGCACTCACAGCAGGAGGAAAACATACCATACATGATGTGTGGGGATGTTTGTTTTTTGCATTAAAAAGAACCCAATGGTACCATGCATTAGTCTGCCAACCAGTAGTCAGATTATAGTCCTCGGGTTTGTACCAGGACTGCGCTGCTCGTGGCTTCCTGCACAGGTTGATTGGGGCAAGAGGTCGGTCAGTCGGTAGGTCAGTAGTCATTGTCTGTTCCGTCGGTAAGATAGTAACATTGTCGGGAGCTGATGTAGGGGTACTAGGCTTAGTGTCATACCAAATTAAAAGTGGAATGACTATTATACCAGACAGGAGAATAAGGCAGCATAAAGTTCTAAAAGGATGCCAAGGTCTAAGCCTATCCATACTAGTAACTTGTGTTTTGTTTTGTTTTTTTTTTTTTTTATTATCAAACCTTATCTAGTATAAAAATGAGTACAAAATAACAATAAGAAAGAAAAAAACCCAAATACACTCAGGTTTTGCGGTTGAGATCGTCGTTCAGTGCGAGCGATGACACACAGCCGAACCCAGGTCTTCTGCAGCCACAGATGTTGGAGATGTGATGTTTCTGTGTCGTTTTTCAAAGTTCATAAACAGAAGTCAGTGTATGATGTCCCACTCTGGTTCACTTCAGTTAACACCGCGAGGTTTCCGTGAACCAGACTCACATGTACTGTGCAGTGGTTGTGAAATGTGGATCATATGTGACCTTTGAGCAGCGCTTGGCTTACACTCAAGGTTGTGTGTGTATATGCAGAAGTTGAGACGTCAGGGAAAGCTCTCACGCCGGATGAGGTGGAACAGAGCGTTTCAATTCACCATCTGTTCAACGTCAGCAACTTCTCATCCTCGTCTACCTCGTTGGGTGGTGACGTGGTACGTCACATGAACCTCTTAGACAGACGTTAGACGGACATTGCAGAGATGACCTTCTTGCAGTGACTGGCGTGAATCCACGTGGCCCGTTCAGCTACTTTGACGGCAGTTTGAGTGACGAGAAGAACCTGGAAGGGACCCTGCCAGCGTTGGGATTTCCAGCTCTTCCTTTTGAAGTTTTTAACCAGCACGAAGTCACCTGGTTGAAGATTGTGGAGTGGACCTGAAGCCGGAGTGGGAAGGGCCTCAGACACTTGTTTCCTAATCTGTGATAAATTTGAGGACAGGTTAGCACAGTAAGACAACATAGAATCTTCACACAGAGATGTGGATGGAAGGGATCCCTTTGGAGCTTCAACTCCAACATATGGTGGCGCTGCAAACAAAATTTCAAATGGACTCAAATTGGTTCTCGTTCTTTTCCTCATTCTCATGTACATCAACGCAATTGGCAACGCCTGCGGCCAAGAAAGATTGGTCTCAGCACAACATTTAGCCAGTTTGTTTTTGAGCGTCCCATTTTCTCTTTCTATTGCCCCTCCACTGGCTGGATGGTAAGCACAGCGATTCTTGATGTTTATGTGCAAATATTTGCCTAATTGTGTAATTGCTTCATTGGTGAAATGTCTGCCATTGTCACTGGAGATTCTGTCAGGTAATCCCCATCGCGGAATTACTTCCCTTAGAAGTGCTCTCGCTACAGTCTCTGCTGTTTGATTAGATGATGGAAAGGCTTCAACCCATTTTGACCACATGTCAACTATGACCAAACAGTACTTCTTTCCCTCTGATGGTGTTAGTTCAATGAAATCCATCATAATGTGCTCAAAGGGTCTGGTGGGTGGTGGATGTGCAGCTAAATGTTGAACTTTTATTGCCTGTCCTGGGTTCTGTGTTACACAGATGAGACAGGATTCACAATATTTTTGAGCTGTGACTGAAAAGCCTTTTGTGAACCAACATTGGTTTATTGCGTCTAGCATCCCACCCTTTGACACGTGGTCTAACCCATGTGCCAACTTAGCAAAATGAGGGAAGAAATGTTTTGGCAAACAAGGGTTGTCATTAGGACCAAACCAAATCTTGGAGTTTGGATCAAAATGAGCACCCGAGGATTTCCACAGCTGTTTCTCCTGAGGTGTAGCAAAAGACTGCATAGCAACCACAGAAGAATCAAGCTGGGTGTTATCTGGTTGTTGAGAAAGAAGTGTGAATGCGTGAGCATGTGAGAGGGGAAGGAGAGAGGCAGCTTTTGCAGCTGCATCTGCAGACGCATTCCCCATGGAAACTGAATCAAAAGCAGCGGTGTGGGCGGAGCACTTACAGACTGCAATGGCAGATGGGAGCAATATGGCATCTAAGAGGTCAGCCACTAAGGTGTGGTGCAGAATTGGTTTACCGTCTCATTTCAGGAAATTTCTGCATTTCCAGAGTGCACCACAGTCGTGTACGACACCAACGGCGTATCTGGAGTCAGTGTAGATGGTAACAGTTTTGCCTGATGCAATTCTGCATGCTTCAGTGAGGGCTATGAGCTCTGCTGCCTGCGCTGAGAGGTGACATGGAAGAGGTCCAGAAGAGAGAATCTCCGAATCTGAAACAACAGAAAAACCCACACGATTAGTTCCCGTCGGGTCACGAGTCGCTGACCCATCCACATACAAAATGAAGTCGGGGTTGGTCAGTGGAACGTCAGTCAGGTCAGGTCTTGGTGTGCACACAATGGCTAACTCAGCTACACAATCATGAGGTTCTCCATCCTCGGGAAGAGGAAGGAGAGAGGCCGGATTAAGGGTGTTACTTTAGCTGTAAAGCTGTAGCTTTTCAGCAGCTGCAACAGCTCTGAGACATTTAGAAGGCCTGCTGCTACTGGGTCTAATTTGGATGAAAAGTATGTCACCATGTGATTGCAGGAGGACAGATGTCATACAACCTGAACGTTCATCTACAGCCTGAGTGAACGGTTTAGTCGGATCAGGGATACCAAGAGTAGGTGGAGACTGAAGAGCTTTTTTCATGTCTGTGAAAGCCTTTTCTGCTTCAGGGGTCCATGTCACGTGACTTGAGGCAGTCAGTCCTGGTGCATGTGTGATTTTCTCGCAACGGTTGTTCCAGCTGCGAATAATTGGGAACAAAAGAACGACAATAAGAACAGATTCCCATAAATGACATCATTTGTTTCTTTGTAATTGGTTTTGGAAGAGAGGCTATGGCCTTGAGTCGTTTTGGAGATAGTGATTTACCATCACCTGAAATGATATGGCCCAAAAATGTCACTGTGGGTTGAACAAATTGCAATTTTGCAAGCGAAGCCTTATGACCAGTCTGCCTGCCAAATGCTTCAGAAGACGAATTGTGTCTGTTTGGCACTGGTCTGCAGAGGGCGCTGCAATCAACAGGTCATCCACATACTGCACTAATGCAGTACCTGGCGTGAGCTGTAGAGGCGCAAGGCTGGTACGGAGAGCCTGATTGTAAATGGTTGGTGACTCACAGTAACCTTGGCACAGCCTGGTGAAGGTGTATGGCTGTCCATCAAACTCAAATGCAAAGCCAGTACTGACTGTCCGGGTGAACTGGAACACTGAAAAAAGCATTGGAAAGGTCAATCACAGAAAAAAACTGAGCATCTGGCAGAATTTGAGCCAGTATTGTATATGAATTTGGAACCAGAGGCGCCCTGGAATGAACAGCTGCATTTACGGCTCTCAGATCATTGATAAAACGCCATTCATCTGATGGAATGTCACAGATTTTTTTTATCGGATACATGGGCGTTCTGACTGGTGAGTCCGGACAAGGAACAATAACCCCAGCTTCCAGCAAAGAGTTGAAAACCGGTCTGATGCCTTCAATGGCCTCTGGTCTAAGTGGATACTGAGGCTGGTTGGGCCTGAACTCAGATTTTGGCGTAATAGTAACTGGTTCAGCAGATTTAATTAGACCTACATCATACTTGTGAACTGCCCATAAGGATTCAGGCACATCTGAAAGAGCAGCAGGAAGATCAAAGCTATCAGTGAAAAAAGAATTGCATGTGTGGGTGTTTTGCTCATCTACTCTCCTAAGCAGAGAAAGAAACTTGAGACTGTCAACGGTAACAGTGTAAGGCATTTTGTACACATCATGAGAAGGAGAAAACATAACGCCTTCCTGATGAGTGGAAGTCCAATCAATAATATTCTCACACATTTTAACAAACGGACCTAGGTCAAACCATTTATCCGAAGAACTTTTAGAGAGAGAAATGTGCGGATGAGCATGTGGAATGGTGTAGGAACGAGTTTGATGTGGAGAGAGAGAAAGAGAGATAGCGCTGCGCATGGAATTCCAAAACAATGCACATGTGGTTAGTGAGTCGGTGACGTCACCAAAAAACAATGTGGAGTGCATGTCATCAACTGACTGGGACACGTGGGCGGCACAGTCTAACTCCTGTCAGGGCTCGTGACTGCGACTGAATTACGGTCGCATGCGCCTGAGAATTTCGGTAGTGCGACTGTTTTTGAGATTACGATCGCACGGTGCGCCAATAAAAAAATGAGCGAAAATTAATACGTGCGCCTAGAATAATGGCTGCAGAAGTAACTCGTCAGCTGAAAATAAACAAGCTCCACGCCCCACTGACTGAAGCGGAAAATCTAGTCCCCGCCCCCTCGCGTGCGCATCTCTGCGGATGGTCCAACACTGCATGACTTCGATGCACTGCCAGCGGTCAGGAAGTACCTACACTCTGGCACCAGGTCAAGGAGGCCTGACTTCAGGCGTCGTGGTGCAGACCACAGTGACTAAGGGGCACCAGGTCAAGGAGGCCTGACTTCAGGCGTCGTGGTGAAGACCACAGTGACTAAGGGCCTTTAGGCCATGAAATAAAAAAGTTGGTTGTTGCAAATAATGGTGTGATTCGTCTTTCTTCTCCAAGAACCAACTAAAGTATATACCACACATTGACAATTGTTTTGCACCTGTGTCAATGTAAGCTTTTTCTTTCACACTCTATTCAAATACTTTATTCTAGGTTGTTAACATTGCTTAAATACATATAGGAATATTACTTGGTATGGCCAAGAGTTTTGCTTGTTCTCCAAATTTTTTATATAATAGTGGTGCGCCTAGATTTGAGCCTGTGCTCCTAACTTTTTAGGGTTAGGAGCACAGTGCTCCTAGGTCAAAAAGTTAATTTTGAGCCCTGCCTGTGCATGCATAAAGTCTGCATAGGGTGAGACACGTTGTTTAGCCAATTCGAGCATATTCTCAGCTTCAGGAAATGGCACTGTCCATTGATAAACGTACAATAAATAATCAACAGTGTGTTTCATCATATTAAATGTAGAACGAGAGACTTGAATCCCCTCTGGTGTAGATGAGAGGACAATGCCCAATCGAATCATTAAATCTCTGCCCATAAGATTTACGGGACACACTGGAGATAACAGAAAACTGTGTTTTAGTGTAATTGGCGAATTTGTGATGTCTCCCTCATCAGAGCACGGCAGTGGCATTGTAAAACGCTCCTTCACTGTGACGCCCGCAGCTCCCACAGAGTGAATGAATCGTCCACTTAACTTACAATTTGGAAAGTTTGACAATTTCAACACTGAATGGGTTGCCCCCGAATCAACTAAAAAGGAAATGGGCCGTCCCTGAATATTTAACGTAAAGGTTGGAAAGTTTTCATAAGCAACTGAAGAATACATGGAATATGTATGTGTATGTGTGTGTGTTTGTGGTGCGTCACTTCTCTGTTCAGGTGCCGCAGGCTGACAGGTCATCTCACTCAACGACTCATCTCCTCCCAGTTGCCGCCCTCAGTCACTAGCTGTCTGTCTGAAGCCCCGTCCACGTCCCCTCACCGCAGAACGGCCCCTGGGAAAGTAGGCCCGTGAACCAGGGTACTGTGGACAGTCTTTAGCCCAATGGTCTCTCGATCCGCAGATGAAACAGCCATCATCCTGGCCTTGTTGTTGTTGATAGCGACGACCCCTTCCCCCATAGTACCCCCGACCTCTGGGTGAGGGGGCAGTGACAGGTGGCAGTTGTTGTCGTTGTGGGGAATTGTGCATCCGAGTGACAGCTTGGACCATAGTAAGATGAGCCTTGTGTTTCGTTTCTTTGCGTTTCAGTTCATCTTTGGCTATTTGCTCATTTTCGTGATGTTCAGCATGCTTGGCGTGACGAAGAATTTCAGCAAGTCTGGCTTCCTCAACTCCAATGCAGGAGCGTGACACAGCTTCAGAAAGGGACGGGCGTAGCCCCTTGAGGAAGGCGTGACTGAGGTGGGTCTCCCATGGACCAGGAACGTCCCCCAACGGGTTCGGTTCCGTGAGACCACTGTTGTCATTGAACACTTTGTGAAGACGATGATAGTAATCTTCAACTTTCTCACTGTCGTTTTGTTTACAGTTGGTGATGGCTGACATGTTTATCTTGGCTGGAAACAGTCTGACAATGTCTGCATTGAGTCGTTCTACAGCTAGTCTGCACTCGTCGTTATCACCGTGCGTCCAGTCAATGTGGGCTGGTCGTTGGTCACCCTGAAGACGATCACGCAGCTGACTGTGTCTGGTCGGACCCAGCTTCATCATCACAAGTTTGTTTAGTTCTGGCATAGTGGGTGTGAACGACTGGCAGAACAGAAGTAAACTGTCAGCAAACCGTCGGCCGTCATTGTCAATGTCAGGAAGATGTTTGCGGTTTTCTTCCATATCTGCTACAGTCCATGGTCTGTAAACATAATGGGGTACATTATCCGCTCCAATACATTGAATCATTGGCAACATGAAGCTTGGGGCTGGCTTTCCTCCTCTGTGTGATCTGGTGTTGTAGGCGGGTCCATGCCCTGTAGCAGGGGAGGTTGGCTGTTGCGTGATTGGCTGTTCCCCTCCTTGGGCACCGCCTTCAGCCGGGTTGCTGATGTCATGGCCCTCTTCTTTGATTGGAGGAGGCCAACGTCGTAGAGGCTGGCGTAGGCGAGGAGGGGGCTGAGGCAGAGGAGGAGGCAGATCCTGGACCTGAGGCAGAGGCGGAGGCGGCACCGCAACTGGGGGCGGACAGGGAGGAGGGTCATCAAGCAGAAGACCTCTATGACCTGTAAGGCTGGGATACAGAGAAGAGACGGGTTTCGTGAATGATTCGGGTGTAGTAGGCGTGGTGTTGTGTTCAGTTTGTGTGTCAGCATGTGTGTGCTTCTCTAAATCCTCTGTTGCTTTAAGCTTTGTCATGCGTTTTAATCATCTTTTCCTGTCCCTAAGTTCTGCTTCATTTTCCCAAAGTTTCAAACATTCCCTGTGTTTTTCCATAGTTGTTAAATCTTTCACTTTAATTGTTTTTCCCTTTTTTAATTGAGCTTCTTTTTCTTGTAATTTCTGTTTTAATTGTTTCAGCTGATTTTGACTTAAAGAACCCCCCTCAGGAAAACCAAATTTATTTGTCCAGACCGTCAGACACTGAACGCTTTCAAGACCATATTTTTTAGTCATGTCCTCTACCAAAGGCCCTGTCGGGACCTGTACGCCTTTGCTTTGCTCATTGCCCATAGCCAAATCCTGGTTTGACTAATCCAGGTGACCCTCCGTAGGAAGATCCCACGGATGCTGTCTAGCACGGCCACAAGGTTGGGTACAAACAAAGGACACCGAACAAGTAACCAGTTAACCTCCCCACCAGGGCCCTAGTGAGTGCTGAGTTGCTAAAAAGGTTAAAAATGTTAGTTGTGATGTCAACCGGTTGACTGCGTTCTCAAACGCTTTACCCTTTATCGATTAAATCAGCCTAACCATAACGATATTGAAACACAGGCGTCCCTGTGCCTATCACACTTCGTTTCTCAGGTACAAGTGGATTAAAAAACCCCGTGGACCTAACCACGTTAAGTCTGACTTTATACCAGACTTCTTTACCACAGGCCCCTAATGACAGTCAGCCCCAGTAGATAGACATGAAATTTAATTTAATTAAATTGAATTTTTATGGGGTTTTTTTGTTTGTTTTTTTGATGTTTTTTTTCCCTTTTTTTTTTTTTTTCAATCCGATTAATAAGTAAATGCTTCAATTGAATAATTGGTAAAAATACATCTCACCCTTCAGACGAGGAAGTAGAGCATTGGGTTCGTTGGAATAGACGTGAAGTCAACTGTATTCCACTCTGACAGTCGGAACCTCTCGTCTCTCAAAGCTAGAATCGAGGTAGAGGAGAACTTGCTTTCTTGCCGTTCTTGGGCGCGACCCTTCCGACGTCGTCGAGTGTCCCACAGCGGATCTTCAGCTATCCCACTTCTGACACCAAATTGTTATGGAAAAAATGTTACTCTACTAATTCGTCTATAATAATGAAGGATAAGATCAAACGTTCAGTGTCAAAGAAATCACTTTATTGGAGCTCCATAGAAAGAGATATCACTCAGACAAAGACTGAGACGGTCTGAACCCAAAAATACAAATCACCCTGTAGTCTTCTGTCTCCCATGACAAAATTATGATATGTAGAAAGTGTTTTGGCTAGTGTCAGGAACTTAGAGATAATACTCCTGTGTGAGAAATTGTCTCTATTCTACTCAGGTGTTGGCCTGGCCTTCTACTCTGGACACAACACAGAACAAGTCACACTATCTGAAATAAAGTTAGAAACCCATATGATATATGAAATACATGAATATATATGAATATAAGTAATATTTCCATTACACCATGATAATAAAGGCATTTGAATGTTGAAAGAGAGTGCCTTGGATTCTTCTTCCAGTGTGATAAATACTTTTTGAATCCCTTTATCCAAAGAGCACCTCGAACAAACTCTTTTTGGTCCGAGAAGCATTCCTTCCCAAACATTTTTTGAATTAACATTCATTTATGCTGTATTTTTGGGTAAAATTATACCTTAATTGACAACATTGATCTTATACTTAATCAGAGTTAAATTAGTAGGATAACACCTATGGAACAGTTTTAAAGATACCTCTCTCACTTTATTGGAAATAAAAAACGTCCTTGGGTAATAACCATACCTTTTCCCATTCCGCATCAGAATATGAATTACTCCAAAAAAAGATGGAAGGTGGCTTACAAATTGTATCCCTTTGAATCCCTTCTCTAATGCATTTATTATTAGTTTTTTTACTCAAGAATGGATCTAGATTTCCTGTGTATAATTCTGATTGTGCAATTTGAGGGCTAATGGTTGTTGAAGGACTAATAGTAGAAGATAGCAAAGTTTTTAAACCTGAAGGGATAAGCGTCAAGCAACCCTGGTTCTACAGAGCCACTATCCTGCATGCTTTAAATGTTTCCCTGTTCCAGCACACCTGACGGTCGTTATCAGGCTTCTGCAGAGTTTGATGATAGGCTTATCATTTGAATCAGCTGTGTTGGAAGAGGGACACATCTAAAACATGCAGGATAGTGGCTCTCTTGGACCAGGGTTGCTGACCCCTGGTCTACGTCACGGCACAGCGACCTAACCTCCGGAAAAACGGAGAATTGACCCTGCCAGCTCAACAGTAGGGACGAGACCTCACTGTGGCCTGTGGCTTACTTCCGGTGCCTGTGCTTCACTATTTCTGGCAGGGCCAGAGTGAGACTCATTTTCAGCCCTGGAGTTTCATACCTCAGACCGGCCCACTTTAGATCACGACCAATTATTATTAAAATCATGTCATTCTAACCTTACATGTTAGGTCTATGCACTGTTCTGCAAAGCTTGAGACAAACAGAGCAGTAGAGACACTGATTTTTTTTCACAGTAAGTCAGCCACTTGCGGTTTGTTCCAACTTTGCTATTAAAAAACTTTTAGTACAGTGATATTAGGGGTTTGACGAGGATGATACGAAAAAAATGTATGTGTAACCTGTGACTGAGGGTGAGCAAAGTAATCAAAGCTAACAACAGACTCATCTTCATCGGTCTCCTTTGCGCCTAGTGGTTCAGGGTTGTGCTGCTGAGCTGCTCCTCTGTCATCAGTAGACTCTGCTCTCCCTTTCACACTTCCTCCAGTTTCTCTCGACTCTCCTGCACCTGGATCACAATAAAAAATTATATCGACAGACATTTGGACTTACTTAACCAATTCAGATATTTACATTGGCAAAATACGCAGGCTTATTTAATATTTCTTTACGCTGTTGCCTTTCAGTTTGTGGGCTTTGTGTATTTACTGTCTCACTTTTAATGATAAAAATAAACAGGTTCTTCCAGTGTGGAATATTTAGCTGATTTCTGATTTTCCAGTGGAGAACAATTATTTTCTTTGCGACAGTCAGGCTTTGAATAATCGACCGGCTCTATTTGTAAAGTGTCATGAGATAACTTTTGTTATGATCTGGTGCTTTATAAATAAAATTTGATTGAATTTGACCAGTATCAATTATTTCAAATTTATTGTGTTCCTTCTGTCTTCTTCTTCCTGTCATGCACTCAGCCATTGCTCATACCTTGTTCTTTTCATGACAAACTGCTCCTTTTCCCCCTCAAACATTTTCCATTGCATATCTATGACATTGGATTGTATTAAAATTATACCGGCCCCAGTTTTCCCAAAAGGTTTTATTATTCATGTTTTCGTTAAAGGGTTGCCAAAAAATAGTGGGAAGAATATGACAATTACCATGCAAACACAACAACGAAGTCAGTGTTTACAAAATGTGAATCTGTTTGTGCAGGTACACCTTCTGCTGGTAGTGAGTTGGAACTCCTCTATGTAGCACTGACATGGTTCAAAACACCGCTCCGAACAAGGTGCTTCCTTAGCTCACAGTCCAATGCAATTGATAGGAACCCTTGGCACCTGGTACCGAGCCCTGGTATCGCAGTGCCACGGCACCTAGCAGTAGCACCGAGCAGTGGCACCGCGGCACCGAGCCGTGGTACAAGAAGTGAGCCACCGGCGGTGTCGGTGCCTCAATATGCACTTGCTGTCTGTCCAAAAACGGCCTCTCCTTTGACCCCCTAAGACCATTTGAGCCGTAATGTAAATGTACAGAAGGATGTTTACCCACAACCATCATGTTAGCTCTGCTCTGCACCTCTTCCAACTGCCTCTACCCACTAAACTAAGCCCAGTTGTCAACAGCCCTCTTGAAAGCACACACTTTAGACTGAAGTCGACACAAAACATATGCTGTGTGTACATTTCAATAAATATGACCACATATAAAACACTACTCGCCAACAGTCGTGTAGCTCACGTAAGTGGTAGCTTAAGCTAACCTTAGCATTTACACTGACAGATTCATGTAGCTCGGTGCTAATAGCATAGAACAGCTCGGCTCTGTGAAAACAGTGCATAAAGTCATTCTGAATAACGTAGTATAAAACTGAATTCATCCTTACCTTGTACAGAGTGGTCCAAAGCAGCATTATTCTGAGTCCCAGCGAAAAACTGTCCGAGTGCAGCTGAGCTTTTCCTCCTAAAGCAGGAGTGTTTCAGAAGTCAACCTGACCGACATATGTTAGGAGGAAGAACACAATTAAACTGTTGTATATGTTATGAATTAAACTGTGCTGTATATGCCAAGTACATATTTGAAAAGTGAAGCACCCTCCCTTTGCCCTTTTTTCAGTGCGTTTCCATTTGTTTCTGTTTCCTTCCCTCTGGAGGTCCAACTGACGGGAAAACCGTCCGTTAACAGAAGACCAAATCACTCTATTCTTCAACTAATTCACTGGAACTGAATACTAAGTCCTGTTCCTAATAGAAGTTCAAAAACTCACAGGTGGAGTGAAAAAAGCAGAGTTGGGTCAGGCCGTGTTCAGCAGCTTTTCCATGGGTACACACAGTAAACACACGGGCTGTTCTCCACAAGAGCCCACAAGCTTCTACACCCTTTTCCGTCCTTCTAGAAGGTTCGGCCCGTTTTTTCCGCCGGCAGAAAAACAGAGGATCCCTGTACAAAACATGTACAAATGACTGAATATGGGAATCCCTGTGGCGGTGCATCCAGGAAGGCTAAAACTAGAGCTGCACAATTAATCAAACCTTAAACTTACAAGAAATATTGCTTTGATATTTACCCTAAAATTATATACAATAACAATAACAAAATGTCAAGTTCTACAAGCTGTAGATGTGTCCTGATATTTTTATATGTCTATTTAAAAAAAAGGAAAAAGATAGAAAAGAATTATTAATATAATTATAAATTTAATATAATTATAAATGTAATATAATGTAATTATAAATATAATATAATTATAAATTTAATATAATTATAAATGTAATTTAATATAATTATAAATGTAACATAATTATAAATTTAATATAATTACAAATTTAATATAATTACAAATTTAGTATAATTTATTTGGTTTAAAATACCTCCCATGCATTCATCCATTCACCCCTATTAAGGCGTCTGTACAGCATTCTCTCAGCAAGCAAAAGCATTCTCTCTTTTATTCTAGAATGTGGATGACGTATATTTGACGTCAACCAAGCCACACCCAAAAGGGCAACACGCCAGCGCAGCGACCCTCACCCATGCTCACCCACCCACGCACGCACGCACAACCCCTACTTGGAGTCGACACGCCTCCAGGGGAGAGTGAGTTCTGTCTCCCTACCGACCAAGCCTCAACAGAACCCATTGGCCCCGCCCCCTTCGGCGTATGCTCCTGTGGACGTACTGGCACGCACCCGCCACCGCCTCACTAGCAGCGCCAGCCAGCCCGGCCCGCACAGCACTGGACCAGGGATGATTACGTTCTTCCAGACGTGGGCGGAGCTTATCACCCTACCAGCCCCCTCGATAATTCCGTTGGCCCCACGCCCTTCCGCTCGCACCCTGAGCACCATGCCGACCAGGTGACCAGCGCTGCCCACATCCACAGCTCTGCCAGTACATCTGACCATAGGGGTTCCCACCGGGACTCGTACTCACAACATTCGCTTCGCGAGACATGCGCTTAGACCACTGAACCAACGTGCTGCCCCACCCATTGGAAGCTCGACACTGTATTTAACCCTTATACAAATTACGTCACGCCTCACCTCACTCACCCCTCCCACCCCCAAAATGTGTTCTAAAAGAACGTTCTAAAAAAAAAAAAAAAAAAAACGTTCTATAAAAAATAAAAAAAAAACACTATTGACAGCCTGCCTTGGGAATGAGTAAACCCCTCAAATCAAGTCAAATAAAGAGAATAATAAATAAAAATAAATAAAATAAAGAAAGATTGAAGTAGCCAATCGCAGAAGAGCCTTTCTAGCCAATCAGAGGCAAGGGTACGTGCAAATTCATGTCTGCGAACGGGAGGAAATACAGGATTTAGACCAAAGAAACTTCATCAACACTTACTTTTATGTTGGTCCTCCATAACTTTTCCCCTCACAAATCTTATACAGGGTGTCCCATAAGTCTCCATACATAGGAAAAATAAACGTTTCTTGACATAAACCATTTTGATTTCTACAATATGCTCTATATGACTGCCATTTTGTCGGGAACACATTTCAATGTGTGTCCTCCACTGCTGAAGAAATACGAAGAAGAAATAGAAAGAAATACATGTTACAACCATGGAATGGATTATGTCTCCCTGTGTATGGAATAACCGGAATATATGTTTCAAACGTAGGTCGTTGTTTTTAAAGATTTGGGTTGATTACTGAACACTGCTTGTCTGTCAGTTGTTTAACAGGGAAGGTCACTTATTTACTTACAGTCAATTTTGGTTGGAATATAAAACTCCGGTACTCCCTAGAGAATATGCAGTTGTGTTTGATTCTATCCCTTCAGGTTTAAAACCTTTGCTACCTTCTACTGTTAGTCCTTCAACAACCATTAGCCCTCAAACTGCACAATCAGAATTATACACAGGAAATTTACATCCATTCTTGTGTAAAAAAAAAAAACAAAAAACTAATAATAAATGTATTAGAGAAGTGATTCAAAGGGATACAATTTGTAAGACAGCTTCCATCTTTTTTTGGAGTCATTTATATTCTGATGTGGAATGGGAAAAGGTATGGTTATTACCAAGGAAGTGTTTCATTTCCAATAAAGTGACAGAGGTGTCTTTAAAACTGTTCCATAGGTGTTATCCAACTAATTCAGCTCTGATTAAGTAGAAGATCAGCGTCGACCCTTTTTGCTCATTTTGTCATAATTCAGATGAAACATTAACTCATTTGTTTTGGGACTGTGCCTTTTGTTCAGCTTTTTGGTGTGATATCTTTTTTTTTTAATTGAAAGCTGGATATTTCTTTTAACTTCAAAATTGAAGATATTTTATTTGGTTTCTTTATTACTGATTTGCCTGTTCGGAAATCGTTTATTCTTAATCTCATGTCCTTATTAGCTAAATTTCATATACATCCAAGCAAGTCTGCCAATCAGAAACCCAGCTCTGTGGTCTTTAAATCTTATTTGAAATCCTATCTAGACACACTTAACTTTTGCACTAACCTTAAAGCTGTGAAGACTAAAGCCTTATGTGAAGAGGTTAAGTTGTAATTTATTTTTTTCTCTTTTTGTTTATTCCTTTTATTTTATTTTATTTACTTACCTATTTATGTAATTGTATTTAATTTCTTCCTGCCTCACCTCAAGCATTATATTTTTTTTCTCCATGCCATGTTCTGGCCTATGTGTATATGGTATTTTGTAAGTATGAAAAAAAGGAGAAAAATGAAAAAAAAAAAAATTTAAAAATTCAAAAAAATATATATATACAAAAGTGTCTTTCATTTTGAGATCAACAGTCAACTAATAACCCTACACCAAACCTAATGCCACTGGAATAAACCTACCTTTTACATGACTGTAACCGAATATTTCATATTAGTTTGGGCTTTGATCCAAGTTTATGACCAGTGCGGTGCTTCTGTTTGGCTACAATAATGGTTTACGAGGGCCTTAAGCTCTCATTGCTGGCTCAAAGGAGTCACAACATCAACTCAACATTTTCAGTATAAAAAAAAATAATAATGGAAAACACATTTACAACAGCCTTGAACTAAATAATTCAGGCTTTTATGTACATTACAATAAACAGCATTAGATTTAAGTCCAAATTTGAAATATTATTGCATCTTTTTAAAACAAACATCTGATTGGGTTTGAATTCATGTTTTGACACTTAAATCTAATGGTATGATTGTTCATTTCCATATTCTGAAGTTTAACATGAGACTGAACTCCAACATGATTAGTTTACCATTTCAACAAAAACTTCCAAAGGCAATAACTGAATCAGTGGTATCTGGTGGCAAATATTTGATCCACAAGCACCAGGCTCATTGATTCCAAAGTAATTAACTATACAATAAATATACAATAGATGTAAACAATGTGAAAAACCAAAAAGGTAGGACATACCTCTGCAGAAAGTCATTTAATTCAATCAAAATCTTGCAATGAGAAAAAAAAAAATTAAAAAAATGTAGTATCCAATTTGTACATGTCTGCTCCATAAACTACTGGGTTCATCCATGGCTGACGCTCTACGCTTCATCCAGGTTTCATGAATATATGTGCAGTGGATATTCAGAGAGATAAATGAACAAGCAAATGGAGGAGAGAAAATAACATCTTCAGAGGACTTAAAAATATGGCAGACAAAAACAGATTTAACATGAACAAAACATTACGATGAGCAACTCGGTGGTGCAGTGGTTTGCACTGGTGCCTCAGACAGAAGGTCCTGGGTTGGATTCCAACACCGTCGATGGGGGGTGGGACCTTTCTGTGTGGAGTTTACCTGTTCTCCCCGTGTCTGCGTGGGTTCTCTCCAGGTACTCCGGCTTCCTCCCACCATCCAAAGACATGCACCGATAGGTTAACTGGTTAATCTAAATTGCCCACAGGTGTGAATGTGACAGTGATTGTTTGTCTCTATATGTTCAGCCCTGAGATGAACTGGAGACTTGTCCAGGGTGTACCCCGCCTTCGCCCCTGTGTAGCTGGGATAGGCTCCAGTGACCCTAGTGAGGATAAAGCAGGTTCAGAAAATGAATGAATGAAAACATTATGATGGGCAATGAAGGCCACAATTTCATCTCATTTATATTCAGGAATCAATGTCATTTTAGCAAAATTGTGTAAAAGTTATTCTTAAAGCAGCGAGCTAATAATTAAAACCATTTCACGATACAGTCTGAAACCACAGACGTCAACAGGGTAACTGCTGATCCAACTAAATAATCTGCTACAGTGCTGTGTAAAAAGTTGGGCATTAAATCGTATCACCAACAGATATGACACAATTAAAGAAAAGCAGTTTCTGTGAATTACAGGCTTGTTATTTTAACCAGAATAAGGCCAGGGATTGTAGTTTTGTCCTCCGTGAAGCTGTGGCAGCAGCTCAGTCAATGTGAAACCGCAGACAAGTTGTTCATCTGTTTGACTTTTCCTTCAGTTCATCAGCATGAGCTTCTCCTCGCAGACAGATGGGAAAGCACCACATTCCTCTTTATACACCTTCGAGGGACTCCTAAAAAGTCACTTTTATAAACAAGCATTTCATTAAATCAGGACAGTGCAGTGTGTGTGTGCGCGTGTGCATATACTTGTGTATGGAGGTTTGTTTCCATCTATATTGTGTCTGTGTGTTGCTGTATTCAGTGTTGGTTGTGGGTCTGTCTTAGGGGTTGTTTGTGACATATGTGGCCATGGTGTTCCTTCAGTGCGTGTTGCTTGTGCCAGAAAGTTTGTATCTGCATGTTGAAACTGTTTTCTTATTCTTGTCTTTCCTATTTGTTCTTATCTATGTCTCCTTTATGTGAAGCACTCTGTAACATGTTGTTTTAAAAAGCGCTATATAAATAAAGCTTTACTTACTTACTTACTTACTACAGTGTTGACCATTCAAAAAAAAACCAGACACTGTTGTGGTTGCATGTCATATCAGTTTAGCCAGTCCAGATCATCGTCTTCGTCACTGAACGGGGCAGGTGAAGAATGACCCTTCAAGCTTTGAACACAAACAAGAGAGAAAAAAGAAATCAAATATGAGTGATGTATGAGGAAAGAAAAACCAGTCAGTGTATCGTTTGGTAATTGGATTTTCTTTTCAGAAACAAAAAGAAAACTAGTGGGTAATTGATTTTCATTTTAAAATAGACAAATTAAAATTGAATTTCAAGGTGTTTTTCTTTTCAGTGTCAAAACAGATAAACCAAATTTTAAAAAACGGATTGATTTTCATTTTCTTTCTAATAACAAAAAAGAAAGTCCATAAGTGTCTAACGATATTAATTTTCCTAATTTCATTGTACACACAACGACAATAAAGGCTACTCTATTATACTCAGATCTATTCCATTCTATTTGTTCATCTGGCTGTTTGTAATCTGTCTGTCCATTTCAAAACCAGCAAAACATCAGTTTCACATCAGTTGCTCTACTGTACTGTATCTTGGTTGCTTCCCAGACAAACTGGATTCAGACAATGTTTATCTCCTAAAGATTCTGTTGACATCAGCCAAGAGTCACAACAAAATGTTGGCTACAGAAAGAGCCACCCGCAACAGGCTTTTTTTATTTCTATCGCAGAAAACATTTGACTGATGGAACAGCTGACTTTTACCCTGCGGCTCCAGGAGGAGCCCTGAAAAAGGCGCTGGAGAAAATGGACAGACTTTACAAACAGTGACAGTACTAGTTAATAAAAGCATTGGATGTTGTATGCATGTTTGATGTTATAATCGCCATATCTAGACCTCAATTTCATGTTCTTGTTTTCATTCATTCATTTTCTGAACCCGCTTTATCCTCACTAGGGTCACTGGAACCTATCCCAGCTACATAGGGGCGAAGGCGGGGTACACCCTGGACAAGTCTCCAGTTCATCACAGGGCTGAACATATAGAGACAAACAATCACTCTCACATTCACACCTATGGGTAATTTAGATGAACCAATTAACCTATTAGTGCATGTCTTTGGATGGTGGGAGGAAGCCGGAGTACCCGGAGAGAACCCACACAGACACGGGGAGAACATGCAAACTCCACACAGAAAGGTCCCACCCCCCGTCGACTGCTTTTGGAATCGAACCCAGGACCTTCTTGCTGTGAGGCACGAGCGCTAACTGCTGCACCACCATGTTCTTGTTTTGTAAAACTAAATGTTTATAAATAAAGTGTCAAAAAACAAACAAACAAAAAAAAACATTTTTGGGTTTGTGCTCACCGTTAACATAAAGCCTGGATGGATCTTGGCAGCGGTCACTGTTTCTGACGGCTCAGATACAGAAGCAGTTTGTGCTGAAGAAAAGAAGAGATGCATTATTCATATAAATCAAAAGTTAATGTCAAACAAGTGACGGTGTAGCAAAGCTCCCACCTCACCTCTTTTGTTGTGTGGCTTCCCAGTCCGGCTGCTCCCAGCTTCCCTTGGTTCACATACTGTTGGTTAATGCTGCACCAGACACAACAATCTTTTAACTGGACTTCATTATGAGATGGTTTGGTGGATTGTGACTTGATTGAAGTTAGAAAAAAGTGACATCAAAGCTCCTGACTGAAATGTAAAGTGGAGTACTCACTACCTGAAGGCTTGAACTTCTGTGGCAAACAATAGAGGGTCTGCACGTGACGTCACCGCGGTTCCGCCCACTGAGTGGCAGAAAGAGGGAGATGAGTGACAGTGTTGGCTTCGATACTGTCTAAACTGAAGAACAACATTTAATAAAAAATGGGGAAAGAGCTGTTGTGTGATTGATTGTATGAACAGGTTTGAAAAGCAGTCGGAGCTATTGTTTTACAGACACCGAAAGACAAAGAAAAGAGAAGGAGATGGATCCACAAATCCAGGAAACCAAACCCAGATCTGTGGATCCTGTTTGGTGTCAGCTAACATTAATTTATGCTGTATTTTTGGGTAAAATTATACCTTAAATGACCCATTGTTTTGGCTAATGTTCCTTCTTAGTGCAGCTCTTGGTGTCATGATCAGATCTTTCATGGTTTTTGTCTTCATTTTGTGATTCTGAACCTTGTGCTCCTACATGATTAGTAAACTAACTGAAACTGAGGCTTACCCAGTTTTTCCAAATACGGGGGAACTGGAGAATAAAGCTACGACGGAGTATTAGGACCACAGAAGAAAAGAAAAACACTTTGTGACTACGAGTATAAAGTCATAAAACATGGATATAAAACCCGTAATTTTATGATAATAAAGTCGAATACAAAAAGAATCACAATGTTATGACAATAAAGTTGTAGTTACAAAAAGAACTCATAAAAATGTCATTTGTTTATGAGATTAAAGTCGTCATGTTCCAACAATAAAACTATAATATTACAAGAATAATGTCGCAATTTAAAAACAGGTGGTTTAAATCTGCTAATTTCCCAGAATCCAGTGGTCCCCTGCTGGTCCACAGCAGTAGTATCTGTGTTGGATAAAGGACTGGATCTGAACTAGACTCAGTAAATCTGCTCAGTCCCAGTAGATCATGCATATATTCACTGGGGTCAGTCCACGCTCGACTGGAAATGCACTTTGGATCAGCTGGTTCTGGGCCCTAGTTTTGGACCCTGGTTGTCAGTCACGATGAAACCATGTATATTCGCTTCATGTAAAAATAGCGTTGATCCCCTCCACCCTGGATGTCCGGATCCTCCATTTCTGTCCACATGTCAGTGTTCATGGACCACTTGTTCTTTGGCCGCTTGCACAGATCCATGTCCAGTCCAGTTGTCCTTCATTTAATTTCAGATTCACATTTTCCCGCTCTGGATGTGTTTACTGCTATACTCCATCATGCTGAGCAGGTTGGTTTAAGACACTCAGTCTGACTGAGAGGGGTGTGGCCCGGGGGAGAAGTGATGTATGTGCATCCCCTCTATACTGTAGGAGCTCCAGGTGGTGGCGCTGGTGTCGTTGCTACAAAGAACCATAATGCTGTTCATGTATTGTTACTTCTTTGATGTTCGTTTTCTCTTTCTAGTAACAAAAAAGAAAGTTATTACCTGTCAGAAATGGAAAAATGGACCAAAAATGCCTGTGTTTTTCATTTTCTGAGACCGGATGTTGTCATTTTCAAGGAAAGAGCGCTAATACCTAGGTCACAAAGATTCTTCAAAACGATGGGTTTGTACAAAATCTGGACATCGTAGATATGCCCCCTCCACAAACGTCTACAAACTCCAGATTTCATATGATCTGGAAAATTTGTACATTGTGTAGCTGTGTTTACTCTCATTTTTGTGCAGTGGAATGACTTTTGCTATTTTCATTTTATTTGGGAAATGACCTGAATGGAATGATAAGTTACAGATATGGGTTAGAGGTTTTGCAAAGTTATTTATGACTCTTCTAACAATCAAGTCAATATCATGACAGTCAGTGGATAGCTTACTTTTGCACTTTAGAACAGTGTTTATCACCTCCTGCTCATTTGTTGCACACAGAAAAATTGAATATGGATTCCTTTTAATGGTTTCATTACATTGGTCATCACCTTGGTTGGGAATATCTGCAGCCAACTCCAGGCACACATTTAAAAAAAAACAACTTAAAACGGTTGACTATGTTATTCATGCTGTGATTTACACTATTTTTTATCAATAAAGTAGTCAGAATATGTTGCTTTAGTAGGTCCTTGTTTAATTAAGTTGTTCAACATACCCCAAGTTCCTTTTATATTATTCTTACTTTCATATAATAATTTATTAGAATATTGCTATTATTATTATAACATACTAACAAACATATTATTATGTTTGTTAATTTATTTCAGTAAGTCATATCTTTGTTCTGCTTCTTTAGTTTTTAACTTAATGAACGATTTATAGAGACTATTTTTCTTTTTACAAGCATTTGTTATTTCTTTAATAAGCCATGGGTGTTTTTAATTTCTTTTTCTTTATGCAGAGTTCTTTGGCAGGGCAGTGTGCGTTATACAGAGAAATAAATACATCGAAGAAATTACCATATGCACTCTCCACGTCTGATTCCCTGTAGACTGTACTCCAATCCTGGAGCATTAGACTGTTGTTAAAGGCATTGATCGTTTCTTCAGTTCTTATTGGTTTACAGATAATTTGCAATGTCTTCTTTCCTTTTCTTTATGTCACAGTCAAACAGAGTGAAAACAGGGAAGTGATCAGTGATGTCACATATAAGCAGGCCACAGGTGGTTTGATTTCCCATGATGTTAGTGTAGATATTCTCTAGAATTGTGGCACTGTGTGTGATGTTATTCTGTTTGGTTTAGTTATTGATGGATAAAGGGACATACTGTACATTATGTCCAAGAAGTCAGCTCTAGTTTTTAGTTTAGTTTAGTTCTTTTACAGGAGAAAATTGTTTCTCCATCCATTCACTGAAAAGTTCAATACTTGAACCAGGTGATTGATATACACAGCTTAGAATGACATTTTTCTTCTTTTCATTGTGGATCTCTACAGTCACACATTCCATCGTTTCATCTATTTGTAATGTCATCTCTGTTAAGACCATACATTTTACTGACTTATGAATATATAGTGCAACCCTACCCCCCATTTTCTTTCTTCTGTTCATATATCTCGATTCATAATCCTCCACACAAAAGTCAATACCTTTATCAACGTCAAACCAGGTTTCTGAAATGACAATGAAACTGAATGGATGAGTGTTGTTGAAATATACTTTGATGGAATTAAAATTTTTATACATACTTCTGCTGTTAAAATATATGATTGACAACTTACCTACTGATTTAATATCATTTTCATACTGCTCTTGGGTGAAATAATTGCAATCCGTTGCTATGGTAGAAAGAAAGTTATTATCAGGATCTATCTCTGGATGTGGATCCATTGTAGTTTCAATGTAGTCCAGTGTTTTTTTGGCTTTGGCATTAGTTCTCTTCTTTTTATCTAAACAGCATCTGTGTGGTACTCGTTAATATAGATTTTCGTACCTCGGAGGCATTTGGCTCTCTGTAGTATCTTGGATTTATCCTTGAACTTCTGAAGCCGGACAACAGTGGGCCTTGGTCTGTCTCCTTTAGGTTTTCCAGCACGGTGAGCCCTCTCCGTCTCAACATCCTTCTGGAACTGGAACTTCTCACTTCAAAGCTTTTTCACTTTTAGTTCTGTGTCCGTCCAGCTTTCTCCAGGTGACTCTGTAACGCCATCTATCATCAGGCTGTTTCTCCTGGACTGAGACTCCAGATACTCTATTTTATCAGACACCTCCAGCATACTGTGGCATACCTTGGACAAGTCTGTCTGGGTGGTGTTACTCTGTTTTGGATTGCCCAACTGTGTCTTTGTACCATCCACATCCTTCTGTGTAAATTGCAGACTGATTTTAAGTTTACCGGCCGACAGGCCGTAAGTTATTGTCCTCATGTGGCGTCTGTCATCTGTTACAAACATTTCAATCGTCTTCTCCGAAACTACTGTAGCGCCCCTTTGCTCTTCATTGCTTTGACAAGGGTAGCTAACCTGGGTTCTTGTTAAATATGTAATCTCTTACAAAATTAACAATTATTTAAACTATGGTTCTATTTTATTTTTTATACTATTTTTAGCACAATGTAACTTAATATACTTTTTAAAAACATTTACCCCTTAAATGAACCCTTTTCTAAACTCTGTGAGCACTTTAACCACACTGTATGCACTTGAAATCTTCCATTTACAATGCAAAAACACACACACAGTTTGTAAGGGCTGTGCAGGCCTGTGCGCTGCAGCCTAAAACCAAATGGCCTCTTCACCTCATCGGGCAATAAAAAAACCCCAAAAAGGTACCTGTATCACCAGCTCCCGAGAAATGTTAATCCATACGTCCAGGGAAAAGGAAATCCAGAATCCGGTAATCGGCAGTCCTCCGGTCCGTCAGCTCCAGTGTTGCTGTGGGCTCAGTCTGGGTCCTCCGAACATTCTGCAGTTAGCGGTTAGCTAACCTGCTAGCTTAGTCCGTCCATAGCTAGCCACATGCAGCTAACTTACTGAGGTCGCAGTCTGTGTTTTTTTTAACGTTGGACTTCTAGTCGAAGTGCTGCTACAACACAGAGTCTCTCACCATTAAGTCACGTTTGTGATCTGTCCGACCACTTTCCTGAACTAAACTGTTCTTTTCTTCCTGAATACACTGTCTGTTTTCCATATTCTCATACACGCACACGCCCGTCGTCTTCACCAGGTTGTTCTCTCTTCTACTTCCTGTTTCCTGTTTCCTGTTCCTGTTCCCCTTGACCCGAACTATTCTCCAAGCTCATGATACACATAACATAAAAATATACATTTTCATTACTTTTTAACAAAACATAAAATATTTGCGCAACTTTCCCATATTATTAATATTATTTTAATTAAGTCTTTTAACAAACACTTTGCATTTAACATCCTGTAAACAATACAATGCATGAACTCAACAAAGTTACATACCTTTTCACAAATACATGATCTTTTTAATACTCCCACACTGAAATGGTTTTAATTTTTAACCCTTTGTATTCCACTTATGAACTTAGGTATTTATGTATTTATGCCATTTATTTTTTTAACTTTTTAACACACACCCATTCCCTTATTTCCATCGGGCTACACTACAATTCCAACTGACTTCAAACTTGGTATACAGCTTCTTTATGATGATGTCAACAAAAGTTAGTGAAATTATTTGGATCTGGATCTGATTCTGGATTTGGTGCCACTTTGAAAAATGTCCCCATTATCAGAGATAGGAAGTGGATGGATGCAGTAACTCAGTAAATCGAAATGATATCCAGTGTAAATTTCTCCAGTCCAGCCCTGATGGGGAGATGACCCAAACATAATGTCCACATGCTGATCAGGATCTTCTTCTGGATCTGGAACTGACACAAAATTTAACATGGGCTCTTGTGGGGAAAACATTTCAGTCGTCTTTTCTCTGAAACTCCAGTTCTGATTGACTTCAAACTTGGTATACAGCTTCTGTATGATGATGTCAACACAAGGGATTGAAATTATTTCGATCCAGATCTGATTCTGGATTTGGTGCCACTTTGAAAAATTTTCCCATTAGAACAGATAGGAAGTGGATTGATCCAATAAATCAGTATCAATGATATCAAATTGGAATTTGAATTTTTTACAGATCTGATTGGAATATGACCAAAACATGGGCTATTTCTGTAATAGAATAAACACACAGAACTGGATGAGAATAAATGGATCTGGATGCATTTCCCAAAGCTTTGAGTAAAAAAAAAACAAAACAAAACAAAAAAAAAAAAACAGTCCAATTCTGTAAAAATTAAAATGTTACATGTACAAGCTGTACTTGAACAGAACATGAACAAATATGAACGACCTCAACACTCTACAGAACGGTCAGTGCAATGTTACCAATATCCTGCCAGTTTATCATTTACACATGCATGTTCTAACTCACAGATCACAGTGGATCCACAAACACACAAAACATGTAATACAGACAGAATATTATTCAGATTCCACATCTTTCTCTAAAGACATTTCAGTTTGTTCATATTTGCTCTGGTTCACAGTTTTTGTAAAAGGGTTCGTCTAAATGTAAACATTTTGTGTAATTTGGCTTTTTTTTTTTTTTTTTTTCACTAAATCAAAAGAGGAAAATGAGTGTTTTTCATTATTCTTTCTTCTTATAATAGTATTTTACTGGTCTGACCCACTTTAGATTGAACTGACTTAAAACGACTTTAACATCATTGATTGTTCATATCTTCAGTATAATTTTTGCATTTCACACATTGATCCCAGAGGCCGGACTGGACCCTTCAGCGGGCCAGGTTTGGCCCCGGGCCGCATGTTTGACACCTGTGCACTAATCTATCAATACATGTAGAGGAACTGAAGTAGTTGGATCAGTGACAGTGGATGGAGACATTTGGTTTATGTTCAGTTCATGATATATTTTGCTGGAAAAGTCACTTTTTCCTTATTTTTTTTCCTTATTTCATCTAATAAGGTTGAATTTACTCTGAGCTTTTATGAACATCTACATGAATTAAATGTAGGAAAATACTTGCTTACACTGAAAAATGCAGAGGATAATGTTTTAATAAATGGTGATGAATCACTGAGGAAAGGTTAAATATAAATGAAATTGACGACAGAATTACTTTCTTTGTGTTCCTTTTAAATTTAAGGCTGAGATAATGTGATGGTTGGAAAACAACAAAGACTTCGTGGAGAATGGATTTGCTTCAATCAGGCAATCCGTTTATTTGTGCACAAATGAGAAAACTGACAGACGAAGCTTCGCCCTCTCTCAAGAGTCAGTTCTACCTAATACAGAAAATCAGTCTAACTTATAGAGGCTGTACTAAGCTTACATGGGGTTGGTTAATATGACGTATGATACTGTTGCTAAGTAAAGAAAGAATGTCAGATGGACACAGGACAGAATGTAAGACCTTGGAGTCATTCTGGGAAGTTTGGGAAAGTAACTCTTTGTTGAATTCCAGAACTGAGAGAGCTCATGCTCTGCTATGGGCTAAAAGGTCAAATTGTACATTGTGCTATCTTTAGAGGTAAAGTAGCTTACAATATGCAGAATTGAGAAGCTGACTGAGAGAAACATTCATGTTTGAAGGACACAGGTGTCTGACAAACTAACAGTTGTGAGGAGCCAGGAAAAGAAAACTTATGGTCAGCATTAAGCATTAAAATCAGTATTAACATTTCTCCCTTTTGATCTGTCAGGATCAACTAAATGGGAAAGAAAAAAACACACAAAAAAATAATCTATCATAACAACATTAGTATAAAATAATTTTTAAAATATATATCAGATATAGTAACAATAATATATGGTTAGACCTTCACAGAATTAAACATCAATCACATCACACCCTCACAGGTTTAAGATGAGACGTCATGGGCTGGAAGTAGAAAACATGCATGTCCAGAATGGAACCGCTTTTTTTTTTTTTTTTTTTTTGGTGTGCATAGGGCACACAGTATGAGCAAGCTTATGAGTAAGGGAAAACAATGTATTTACAAACCGGCTGTGACTTAAAAGACGGTGTCTCAGTCGGAATCAGAGAAATCGGAGGGGGTCAAAATCAGAAGGGGGCGCAGTCTGAGGGACAGGTTTAGAGTCAGTGGGGACAAGCTGATAGGTTAGGAGGGTGGCATTGAGCATGGAGGAAATCATTTTTCTGATTAGGGGAACAAGGCAGCAGGAACACAAACAGAGAACAACACAGATGGCAAGGAATGGGGTTGCTATTTTAAGGAAAATCTGCCACCATGGGCCAGAGGTGAGCCAGTTCCAAAGGTCAAATCCTTCAGGGGGTGGGGCATCGCGATTAAATTGGCGAATTAGAAGCTCGTTTAAGTGATCAACTACATAGGTCAAATTTCCTGAGACGTCGGGGATAAAAGTGCAGCATTCTTGTCCTATTATGTGACAAACGCCTCCTGAGGATGCAAGCACGTAATCTAGAGCTGCGCGATTCTGAAGGGCAACATTTCTAAGGGCTTTGATTTCCGCAGAAACAGCACTAAAGCCTTCTGTCACGGATTTGGTTACATCCTCCAAATCTACAGCTATATCATCAATGTAATGAGCCAATTTAGGAAGACCCCACATGGGAACAACAGCTCCTACGCCTTTTTCCCATTGTTTTATCCTAACTCGTGTTTTGGGGTCAGATCCACGGCGGACACGGGAATGAATGGGGCGTTGCACATGTGGGTAATAGGGGTGAGAATAAGTCAGATTACCTACCACTCGGACATCAGGTAAGAGACGGGCAAGGTGACAAACTCCACACCAGTTGGGTGGGAGGAACTGGTAAACATTTTGACCACAAACCCAAACCGTTGCAGTAAGTGAACCAAATCCATCATCATTGGGTAAATAAAAAATGGCCCTGGAAACATGCCAATTACCATCATGGTGTTGGACTGGGACAGTCACTTGACCATGGTGAGGGACTCGACTTTTAAGCAAACACGGGGATTTCCTTGGATAACCACAGGTACCATTGGTGGTGTGGTTACAGTGGCGGGTGGTACCAAGAAAATGTGCACCATCCCAGCAACGGAGGGTGAAACACAATGGGGCAACATACTTTGAGGGGTGAGTGACCATAATCGGTTGAAAGACGGTAGGCGTATGATACTCAGATACATTGTAACTCCAAATTGTATAACCTGCAAGGCATGGTAAGATAAGATTGAGGCTAATATAGTAGGGTTTGTTACACATTGAAGGGGAAATGACACCATTTGCAAGTGGACCTAAAAAGGTCAGGACAGCTAGGGTCATAGATACATTTAGCGGCATTGGAAAAAGGGGGAGGGCATCCTTTGCGGTATGCGGGACGTGGGCACAGACATAGCAGTTAGAGAGATTAAGCTTCTGTTAGAATAATTGTACATAAGTTATCACATTCATGCCAGTCTTATGATGTTATTATATGCTGTGTAGAATGAGGGCAAAGTGCTCTTAGAGTTCTTTTACAGGTTTTACAGAAGTGAAAGCACCTCAAAGGATGGGGACCATGCCTTGGAGACCAGTTGACCCATGTCGTCTGATCGAAAGCAGAAGTTCACACAAAGGCTACACAGATGTGTCTGGACGATTCAGTTTTGACATTTAATAAGAGGAAAATAATCATGCACCCATGTACTAACAATGTGATCAATACGTAAACCCTCAGACTAATCACACCCATGTAACTAGGGAACACCCAAATGAAATAAATGAGGAGAGCAAGGGCAGGACCCTCAGAGTGAGTTGGGACATTGTGACTGAACAGTGTTCTGTCAACTACTCTCCTCGCGAGCAAGAGATACTTGACTCCTGTGTGTTCTTGTGTCTTTCCTTGAATTTAGGTGGTCTGAACCTGACATTTTGAATCGGTCCTTCGAGCCGGATCTCAATACACCTGAGGATTGCCAGCCTGTGAGACAGTCTCCGTGTAGACCGTGGCCACGGCCGGGACGCGACAAAAACAGCGGACCGAAACAGACCCTTTCCGGGAACGGCAGTCTGACCCACTGGCTGGGATCTGATGGTTGACAAGAATCCTTGAACAGAACAACAGGAGGGTGAGTATGGTTGTTACACCCCCCCCAATATAAAGGTGTCCAGGAGAGGGAGGGGTGTCACACACCTCTTCAGTCTCCAAAAGCATACAACGAAAAAAAGTTTAAAATAAAGCCAGTTTATTCACGGCTGCTTTCTTTTAACAAAGTTTTTACAAAAAATGAAACAAAGTATTCCAGGTGAGTGCAGTTGGACAAGGTGGTACCAAAGTAAATCAAAAAACTCAGTAAAACAAAACCAAACTAACTGGTGACCCCTGCACTACCAAAAGAAACTGGTGGGACAAAAAAAACATCTACCTCCTCACTAGTCCCAAAATAAAAATACAGAGGGTGGCACCAACCAACTAATCTAGTGTATATAACATAAAACAAGACTTAGTGCAGTGTATAGGGTACCCATCCTAACTAAACCCAACTCAACTCACCAAAGGAGAACACAGGTAGAACACAAAAGCAAAATGGCTCTGACCAAGCATGGCCAGACAAGAGCAGCCCCAGACAGAGAGGCAGGGGTGAATTTATAGGTGCTGTGGCTGATCAGGATTGGTCTGCTCCTCCTTCCTCCACCTGTGCCGGCCCCCTTCAGGTGCAGCCCTGGAGGAGGACCCAGAGTTATGGTCACACCCCGACAACCAGGCCATCCCTGACCTGAAAACAAAGGGGAGGAGAAACACACACACACCTATCCATATACATGCCCTCAGGCATGTAACAATGGTCTTGAATTAAAAAAGGAAACGGGTAAGGATTTAAAATCAGCCAGGAGTCTTTGTAACAATAACCCTATAATCTGTAATACATTAAAGGCATGGTTCATGACACGAAAATATGAGGGAAGATCCAATTTAACCTCTATGCTAATCCCGATTCAAGGTAACCCTTATTTTCCTCCAGGCTTATCGGATGAAGGATACAATGTTTGGACACTTAAGGGGATAAAGAAAATGCATGATTTATATGAAGGTTCTAACTTGCTATCCTTTGAACAAATACAAAAGAAATACAATCTTCCTAAACATCACTTTTTCAGATATCTTCAGATTCGTGACTTCATAACTAAAAAAACTACTTTCAATACTAATAGCACAATATCATCAGTGGAGCAGTTACTTCTCCAGGGCCCAGTCAAGAAAACTATATCCCGTTTCTATAATGTGTTGAATCAGACCGATGGGTTGAACATAAACACTCATAGTGTAGCACAGGTGTGGCAAAATGAACTTGGTGTAGACATCAGTAAAGAGGAATGGGACACAATCTGGAACCATACAAAAAAAATCTCGGTATGTAACCGTGCAAGGCTGTTGCAATTCAAAATTCTGCACCGTGTGCAAATTTCTCCTAATAAAAGACACCAGATGAATAACCAACTTTCACCTCTGTGTTTGAAGTGCAGGTCTACTGTAGGAACCTATATACACTGTGTCTGGTCATGTCTAAAATTCAGTCCTACTGGGTAGATATTTTACAAGATATGGAAAAGATCCTCGGAGTGTCTTTGAAACTGGACCCTTTATCTCTACTCTTGGGACATCCAAGTGGGGACATTATCGACATCAGCTTGAAAAGACTGTATGATATCCTCGCATATGCTGCAAGGAAAAATATCTTCATGTCTTGGATAAATGACAAACCTCCCACTAAAACGACTTGGCATAAAATCCTTATGGAATGCATTCCTATGGACTATTTGACCTGTTTACTTCATTCTTCAAAGGGACAGTTTATGAAAATGTGGACTCCATACCTCCGTTTCACAAACTCATCAGTCACTTCTGTGCTTTCAGACCTCATCAATGACTGAAAATCTTTGGTGCCTGTTTACAATTAGATCACTACTGATCTCACCTGTCACTGCTTGATTGTCTGATCTTTGTTTTATCTTCACTATAACTCCAGAATATGGACTAATTGCTTTATCTTGGATTAGTATACTTTTTTTTTTTTTTTAATTTTCTTATAGACCGGGTGTTGTACTGAGCCATTTGTTGCAAAAAAAATGTAATAAAATCTAATAAAGATAATTGGAAAAAAAAAAAAAAAAAAAGGAAACGGGTGACTGAGGGTTACCGCGTAGAAAACCCTATAATCCTAGGCACTGATAGGTGAATAAATAGGTTGGTAGGGCCTTTGACAGGGAAGTCATAAAACTCCGTAGGTTGGTAGGGCCTTTGACAGGGAAGTCATAAAACTCCGTAAAATTGCCAGCCAAGGCGGAAGTTGGCATAATTTAAGCGGTGCAAAAATGCCAGGCAGGGCGGGAGCTGCCAAGTAAATTTGGTTTGCCAGGTCAAGGCGAGAGTTGACCGCCACGAAAACTGCAAGTGTGTGTGAGTGTGAGTGGAACGAAGGATTTTTGTCCTTTGTTCATACCAAAACTGACTGAAGTAAACAGTGTGCTATTGGTGGAAGCAGTAGGCAAGATTTCTCCGCCTCGTTGAGGTAGAAGCTTGAGAAATACCACTGATAGAGGATTGAAAACACTGTACAGTCAGGTTGAAAACCAGTCTAAGTAGAGACTCCACTAGGGATACACATGAGACTGGTCTAAATTGTTTAACAAAATGGGGAAAACTCATAGTAAAGGAGCTAGGAACGAAACAGAAGTAAGAACAAATGATTGGAAATATATGGAACTGAAGGATCCCAGTTCCATAAAAAACCTTTCAGATTGGAGACGACAATTTGAATTTGATGGTAAATTAACTACACAAAATGTTAGTGAATTGATAGGGAAAATGAAATTAAAAGCCAACAATAATCTAAAGAAAATGGAAAAATGAGGTCTTAGAGAAGCTCAAATATGGCTAAAAGAAGCTTAGAAAAGAGAAGAAGGAGGTAAAAATAAGTTGGGCAAAAGTAAAAACGACAGAGGAAATGAGTATAAAGACAGAATGTTTCACAGAAAAGAGGATGATGAAACACAACCACGTAGGCAACAACAACCTCAAGCTCAAAATGTAGTAGAGGAAGAGCCACAACAAGCACAGGAGGAGAAAGGAGCGATGGGAGGTGCTGTACATGTTCTAGCGGCACCCTCCGCTCCCCCTCCACCACCTCAGATTTAAATCAAACTCTATCCAGAAGTGACAGATCAACCTCCACCTTATTGCCCTGAATCAGAAAAATTCACTCCAAGCAAATACTTACAAACACGTAGCCAGACAGAAAAGAAAAAAACCAAAATTAGTCTGGTCTAAAACATTGGGTGGAGGAGTAGTTACTAAGAAAGAAGATTCGGAAGACTTTGACCATGACCATGACTCAGACGCCGAGGTACAGGCTTACCCAGTGATCGAGGTAGCAAATCCTAGAGCAGGATAGAATGACCAAAACCCTACAGTCTTGGTGTATAGGACGTGGACTATGGAAGACGTAAAAAAGACAGTGGAAGGTGTGACAAGTCCTAAAATAGATGTAGAACAATGTATAATTGACATGGAAAATTTAAGGAAGTCTTACAACCTTAACGGATTGGAGACTCAGCAGATTTGGATGACAACGGTGAATTGGTGACAAGAGTCGCTGCCCTAGTGCAAAGAGTAAGAACTAAATTCAACAAACGAGCAAATTACACTGAAATTGGATGCACAAAACACAAGGATGATGAGTCCTTTGAAAATTTTGCAGTCAGAATGACAACAGTTTTTAAGGCTCACAGTGGTCTTACGGAGGACAGTGACGAAAATGGTGCATACCGACAACAATTAAAAAATGCTTTACATGCAGGATCATTAGACAGGATTAGACACTGGGTGGACAAACATTACATTGGACTGACTGGAGGAACATTGGACGAATACATAAATCATGCTATGCATGCAGAAAAAGTGACAAAAAGAAAACTAACAAGGTAATGACATAATGTATGGAGAACAAGATAATGATGTATTCTATCAAGGAAGAAGCAGAGGAGGTTTCAGAAAAGGACAAGGTAGAGGAGGATTCAGAGGAGGCTTTAGAGGACGTGGAGCTTATGGTGGTTACAGAAGCAGAGACGGAGAGGAATGTTGGAAGTGCGGACAGAGAGGACACTTTGCACATGAATGTCCAAACCGAAATCAAGCATGACTAGGTAAGGATAGGAGAGAAAGTGATGAGGGAAGTGAAATTGACCCACATGAGGAAGGAGAATTGGCTATGAAACGACTGAAAGGATTAGACAAAGACAGTGAAGGACCTTTAGCCCACATGTATGATTCCTTTAACACAGAAGTTGAACTAAACTTACAAGACTTGTTTTGACGGACACTTCTCGACCTATGGTAACTTTACTGCTAAATGGAAAACCAGTAGAGTTTCTATGTGACACAGGAGCATGTAGAACTACTTGCAGAGAAATCTTTCCAAATGCTAGGCCAAACTCAAGCAGAATTTGTGGCGCTCACTGAAGCCTGTAAATTAATGAAAGACAAAAAGGCCACAATCTACACAGATAGTCAATATGCATTTTCCACTGTTCATGTGTTTGCACAGTATTGGGACAATAGGGGAACGGTAACATCTACAGGAAAACCTGTAACGCATAGAGTTGTTGATAAACCTTTTGAAAGCCGTACAACTACCAAAAAAATTAGCAATTTGTAAGTGTGCTGCACACACCACAACTCAGATACAGTATCAAAAGGAAATGCATTTGCAGACGAAACTGCAAAAGAGGCAGTATTAAAACAAACTCATATCATGCAGAATGAGGAAGTAAGTGATGAAGTATTAATAGACATGCAGCAGAACGCTTCACAGACAGAGAAAGACCTATGGGCAAAAAATGGTGCAAAACTCACAGACAACATCTATAAGTGACCAGAAGGAAAACCCATTCTACCAAAAAGCTTATTTAAACGGGCTGCCATATTGAGCCATGGTAAAACACATGTCTCAACAGGAGGGATGGTACACCTAGTAAACCAATATTATACAACATACGGATTTAACAATTATTCAAAAAATTTTCGTAGATCATGTCTAATATGTGCAAAACATAATCCACAAGGAAATGTGAGACCTAAAAGAGGACAGTTTCCTACACCTAAATATCCATTCCAAATAATTCACATGGATTTTATTGAACTAAATAAGAGTGAAAACAAAAAATACTGTTTAGTACTAATTGATGCTTTTTCCAAATGGGTTGAAATATTCCCATGCAAACAAACAGATACTATAACAGTAGCTAAGGCTTTATGTAAGGAGACTGTATCTAGATATGGAATACCTGAAATTATATACAGTGATAATGGAACACACTTTGTCAATCAGGTAGTGATGAAATTAGGACAAACCTTACATATCAAGTTAAAAAATCATTGTGCTCATCATCCACAAAGTGCTGGATTAGTGGAAAGAATGAATGGAACAATAAAAAACAGACTCAAGAAATGCATGGAAGAGACTAAGAAACCATGGACACAGTGTATTGATCTAGTTAAAACATTTATTAATATTACTGCATCTGGGAATGGTTTGACACCATTTGAAGTTATTTATGGCAGGCCATACAGATTACCTGAATTCACAAACAATATTGACCTGGATGATGATGCAACTATAGTAGATTATTTAAGAAAAACTCTCCAACATAGAACAGTGAAAGGAGCTAAGGAAGTACCTGATATGCCATTATCTCTACAGGATAATTAGAAGATAACTGTGGGAGACTGGGTATTAATCAAAGCAATAAAGAAGAAGCATTGGTATCATCCTAAGTGGGAAGGCCCGTACCAAGTGCTTTTAAATAACACCAACAGTAGTCCAAATAGTAGAAAGAACTTTTTGGATACACTTGTCACATTGTAAACTCTGTAGATCTCTCAAAGATTCCACCACCACTGAAAGCCAGTAAAAGTCTGACTACAAAGGGGAACGGAACGATTAGAGTTCCCGCCGTCTCAACGTCAGTGAAGTCATAAAGGCTAACAGTATTTAGGGCTTGGTAATATTTGAGAAATCTAGAGTTTCCTGTGACTAAATGTTTGACCTAGAACAAAACAGACGTGACTTGACAACGAAATCCACAACTAGACCTATATTCAGTAGTGAAATAGCACCAGGAAATTTCACTAGTTTTTATAACGAAACCGATGCGACCTTTGTGGGATATATTAACTCGACCTTATGCCAAACTAACCAAAGTCTGTCTACTTGGGTACATAGGAAACGGTCAGACATATGGTGGCTTTGTGGAGGAAATGTGTTAAGAGATGCTTTACCAAGGAAATTTTATGGGACGTGTGCTTTAGTATCCTTGCTGATGCCTGTAAATGTAACCAAAGTTGATAAAGATTCATTGTCATCAACATTGTTGACAGAAACACACAACCAATTGATAAGGAATAAAAGAGCTATGAACAAATTATGGGGAGATGACCCTACGTATATAGATTCAAGAGGAGTACCCAGGGGAGTTCCAACTGAGTACAAACTAGCAGATCAAGTAGCTAGTGGTTTTGAAAGCTTCCCAATATTAAGTGCCATTTTTCCTGTGACCCCAAATAAGAATGTTGATAGAACAAACTACATCCACTACAACGTGTTGAAATTGATCAATTACACTGAGGACGGATTTAATGTAATTCATGAGCAACTGGTAGCCACATCCTTAATGGCCTTCCAAAACCGAATAGCTCTTGACATGCTATTGGCGGAGAAAGGAGGAGTGTGTGGAATGTTTGGAGAACAGTGTTGTACTTCCATCCCTAACAACACGGCACCAGGTGACAAGTTGACCAAAGCTATAGAGGGACTGAGGACCCTCAACGCAAAGATGCAAGACCATTCTGGTATAAATGCATTTGTGTGGGATGGATGGATACGTTTGGAAGGTTTAAGGGACTGGCATCCTCTATATTGATATCAGTTGCTGTATTTGCTGCACTCCTCACCTTGTGTGGATGTTGTTGTATTCTATGTATTAGGGCACTGATTGTGAAACTCACTGCCACTGCCCTGGGACCTCAGCCTAAAGAATCTGACAAAGAAGCTTCACTAAATATGATTTCAAATGATGACGATGAAATTAATTTATCAGATTTGTTTCTTGATCCAGAAAACCTTGAATCTACAACAGTCTAAATTGATAACATGACTCTGAGTGTAAATGTGAATGTTCTTACGAAAATGATCAGATGATCGAAAATCTATGTGAAGTGATCATACTGTGAAGTGAGAATTTAAGCATTCATGTGATAAACAGGAGGGAATTGTTAGAATAATTGTACATAAGTTATCACATTCATGCCAGTCTTATGATGTTATTATATGCTGTGTAGAATGAGGGCAAAGTGCTCTTAGAGTTCTTTTACAGGTTTTACAGAAGTGAAAGCACCTCAAAGGATGGGGACCATGCCTTGGAGACCAGTTGACCCATGTCGTCTGATCGAAAGCAGAAGTTCACACAAAGGCTACACAGATGTGTCTAGACGATTCAGTTTTGACATTTAATAAGAGGAAAATAATCATGCACCCATGTACTAACAATGTGATCAATACGTAAACCCTCAGACTAAACACACCCATGTAACTAGGGAACACCCAAATGAAATAAATGAGGAGAGCAAGGGCAGGACCCTCAGAGTGAGTTGGGACATTGTGACTGAGCAGTGTTCTGTCAACTACTCTCCTCGCGAGCAAGAGATACTTGAATCCTGTGTGTTCTTGTGTCTTTCCTTGAATTTAGGTGGTCTAAACCTGACAGCTTCTTAGTGACAATTTTGACAGATTCTAACCAAACATTGTTGTCATAAGAGAAAACACCTGAAACATTTGGAAGGGAAGAGGAGGATCGAGGATGGCGTGTGAGATTGTTATCTATGGTAGGGGAAAGAAAGGTAACAACGTGATAACCCTGCAACAGCCACACAAATACAGTGAGGAAAAGGGAAAGAAAGAACAAAAAGGATAACATTTGACAGTGTTTTTTCTTGGAGAGTTCTGAGCGGAGAAGCTGGCTGGAGGCACGGCCAAACAGTCTTTCCCCGAAGGTTGGCATCTTCTTATCAGTGTAAATGTGGGGGGGGGGGGGGGGGTCTTCAGCCACTCGCCAGTGACCAGGCAAAGGATTGTGTGTGTCAGGGATCACACTGGGGTCGTTATCACCGTGAGGTATCAACCAGTATGTCCCTGTGTAATGGTGTAACGCACTGTGTCATCAACTCCGGGTCTACAACGTCGGGTGGTGGCTTGGCACGCCACTAACCATTCGAAGGTGAGAGTCCGGGCTTGGGCGTCGGGTGGATGGTCGTCGGGGGCGGGGACCTTCCTACAGTGTGTGGCGTGGATCCACGTAGCTCTCTCAGCGATCTTTACAGCGGTGTATGTAGTCAGCAGAATCTGAAATGGACCCGTCCACGGTTTGGCTCTCCAGGACGTCCGCCTGAAGTTCTTAACGATGACCCAGTCACCAGGTTGAAGAGAGTGAAGAGGCCCTGCCGCAGGTTTGGGGAGTGCTGCAGCAATCTGTTGGGAAATCTGTTTGACGTTTGAAGACAGAGCAACACATAAGAGAGTATATCATGTTCAAAATGAGAAGTGGAAGAGGTTTGGAGCTCTGGAGAGAGAGCCCCGAACGAGGAGGTGTGGCAAACAGAATCTCAAAGGGGCTGAGACTATGTCTGTCACGGTTTCGCATGCGCATGAACATCAAAGCAATGGGGAGACACTTCGTCCATGGGAGACCTGTTTCCTCACAAATTTTAGCCAGTTTTCGTTTAAGGGTGCCATTTTCTCGTTCTACAGCTCCTCCTGAGGCTGGATGATAAGCACAGTGTGTGCGTACATCTATGCCCAGGGAGGTACTGAGTTCTATCAATGTTTTGTTCACAAAATGAGGGCCATTGTCACTAGACAATTTGGAGGGGATTCCCCATCGAGGAATAATTTCTTGGAGGAGAGCTTTTGCTACAGCTGAACTGTCGGCATGTTTTGTCGGAAACACTTCTACCCATTTGGACCACATGTCAGCCATTACCAGACAGTACTTCTTTCCTTCTGAGGGAGAAAGTTCAATGAAATCCATCATTATGTGATGGAATGGGCCATCTGGTGGTGGATGTGCAGCTTGTACCTGTTTGACAGTTTTGTGGACATTGTTAGTGGCACAAATCATGCATTTTTGACAAAAATGGTTGGCAAAATTACTGAACCCTACAGTGCACCAATGTGGTTTTAGTGCTTTAACCATCCCTCCTCTTGACACATGGTCACGCCCATGGGTCAATTTTGCAAAATGGGGAAAGAAATGGCGGGGAAGGCAGGGGAGGCCATCAGGAGAACTCCAGACACCATCATCATGGAGGGAAGCACCAACAGCTTTCCGACCTGACCTGTCAGAAGGAGTAGAAAATGTTTGGAGAGACAAGAGAGTGTCGAGAGGGGAGGGAGAAGGGGAAGGGGAAGGGGAAGGGGGAGGGGGTGTGAGTGGTGTGTGTGTGAGAGAAAGGAAGGAAGCGTCTTTCGCGGCCCTATCCGCCACAGCATTTCCAAGGGAGACAGGATCCATGGAGGAAGAATGAGCGGCACATTTGCAGACCGCAACAGAGGTGGGCAGAAGGATAGCTGACAGTAGGTCAGCTACCAGAGAGGCATGTTTAATAGGAGTACCTGCTGAGGTAAGGAAATTACGTTTGCGCCAGAGGGTACCAAAGTCACGCACGACACCAAAAGCATAACGAGAGTCTGTGTAGATGTTGACAGACTGATCAGCAGCATACCTACAGGCCTGTGTGAGTGCAACAAGCTCCGCAGCCTGTGCTGAGAAGTGGCTGGGAAGCCTGCCCGTGAGAACAGGACCTGAAGAGAGACACACTGACCATCCAACATGGTTAACACCAGTGGAGGGATGGACAGAGGCTGAGCCATCAACAAAGAGAGTCAAGTCAGGAGTGGGTAGCGGGGTGTCTAAAAGGTCAGGTCTAGGTGATGTGATGGTCTGGACTAGAGCTACACAGTCATGTTCGTCTGAAATGTCTGTGATAGGTAGTAGTGTTGCTGGGTTAAGAGTCGAGCAGCGTCGGACATGCACGTTGGGCATATCAAGCAGTGATGTTTGATACCTCAGTAGGCGGGAAGCGGAAAGGTGAGGTGATTTTCCCTCTGTTAGAAGTAAGGAAACTGCATGTGGAACATAAAGGGTCAGAGGAGAGTAGAGGACGAAATCTCTGGAAGCCAGGACTGCTCTATCTGCAGCAGTCACTGCACGGAGACAGGGGGGCAACCCTGCTGCAACAGGGTCAAGTTTTGCAGAGAAGTACCCACAGGGGCGGAGCCGATCACCGTGGGGTTGGAGAAGGACTGATGTCATGCATCCATCACGCTCATCCACGAACTGAGTGAAAGGCTTACTAGAATCTGGAATGACAAGAGTTGGGGGAGAAAGAAGAAGTGATTTCATCTTAGAGAAAAATGCATCGGCCTCTGGAGTCCACTCAAGGATGTGGTGCGATGGAGCTTTGGAAGGGATAATGGCTCTCAAGGATTTTTCAATGCAGGAAAAATCTGGAATGAAAGCTCTACAATAAGAAGCCATACCCAGAAAAGAAAGCAGTTGCTTCTTGGTGGATGGACGAGGGACAGCACAGATGGCTTGGATGCGTTTGTGGGAAAGAGATTTACCACTGGATGAGATGTCATAACCCAAAAATGACACCGATGTCTGGCACCACTGAAGTTTGGTCTTAGAGGCTTTGTGACCTTCTGCTGAGAGATGGAGAAGGAGAGACACAGAATCTACACAACACTGGTCAAGAGAGGGAGCACACAGAAGAAGATCGTCTACATATTGGATCAAAACAGTGCCAGGAGAAAGAACAAGGGACTGAAGAGAGTCCCTAAGACAGGCATTGTAAATTGTTGGAGACTCACAGTAACCTTGGGCCAGGCGAGTGAAGGTGTACATGCGGCCTTGGAATTGAAAAGCAAACCAAAACTGGGAGTCAGGGTGAACAGGGACGCTGAAAAAAGCTTTGGACAGATCTACTACTGTGAAATGTGTAGCAGACGAGGGAATCTGTGTGAGAATGGTGTGAGGATTAGGAACTATGTGTGTTCTGGGGATAACTGCAGCATTTACTGCTTGCAAGTCTTGAACAAACCTCCATTCTACGGGACCACTATCTCTGATTTTCTTTACAGGAAAAATGGGTGAACAGACAGGTGAGGTAGGGGCTGGTACGATGACTCCAGCACAAAGGAGGGAATCAAAGACCGGTTTAATACCATCGATGGCTTCTTGTTTAAGTGGATACTGAGTGCAAACTGGACGATAATTCGATTTAGGAGTAATTTGGACAGGAGGGCAGTTTTTTATTAACCCTACGTCGTACTTGTGTGCAGCCCAAAATGTTTCTGGAATCTTTTCGAGGTCAGAATCATGCACGTGAGATGCGAGGATAGGAAAATAATGAGTGCGTCATTTTGTTTCTGTGACGACTTGAACTTTGTTCTTAGTGATGAACGGCACTGAATAGGCTGCGCGGTAGAGATGGAGTGAGGGAGAATAGAGCACATCGGAATTTGGAAGAATGGAAACTGATTGTGAGGGTTGCCAGTCAGTGGCAAAAAGGGCTTGGCGTGCTGTAGGACCTAAATCCTGCCAGCGCTGTGAGCGAGGACGCGCAAGTGACATGTGAGGTGTCGATTGTGTCACAGCGAAAAATGGCTGGAGGTCAGGTGTGAGTTGAACGAGACAGAAACAGGTGGTGTCAGACCATACGAGGTAGGTGGTGGTTAAGGTTGGATCCTGAAAAGTCGACCATTCCTTCTCGTATTCGGGATCTGAGCCAGGCGAAATGTGTGAGGTGCAATGTAATGCAGATGGTGGCATGTAGGTAGAGGCTTTTGGTGACAGAACTTCTGCTATGTGTGTCAAGTTGAGATTTAGAGCCGAATTCAGTGAAAGCCACTCATATGCATACGTGTGTGATTGGTGATGCATCAATGAATCTGAGCGTTCAGGAGTGGGTAATGACCAAACCATCGTTTGTTGCTGACACAGAGATCCCCAGCTTAATCATGAGGTCTCTGGCCAGGAGATTGAAGGGGCATGCCTTTGAAAACAAAAATGAATGTGTGAAAAAGTATCAGACAGTGAGCAGCACATTGGTTTGGTGAAATACTCTTTTACTGTTTCACCACTGGCTACTGTAGAAAGAATGGGCTTATCAGATAATTTGGTTGGAGTGAAACCCGCTGTTCCTGATAAAACTGAATTTGTAGCTCCTGAGTCTACCATGAAAGGAAGTTGTTTACCATTAACAACTAAAGATATCATTGGCAGCTGTTTAAAACACTCGAGTGTGTACTTGGCGTAGGTGTGAGTCTGTATGTCTGACAGCTGGTGTGCAGGTGCAGGTTTTGGGTTAGTAAGCGTGTGTGTGACTTCTGCTCCTGGGGAGAGAGAAAGAACAGGAGAAGAGGGAGGGGGAAAAGAGGGAGGGGGAGTTGGTTCACTGTCCAGTCAGTCTCTGGGGTGTTGTTCATCCCTCGGTCTCGGAGACAGGTGTTGCTGTTGTTGCTGGTAGTAGGGTGAGATGGGTTGATATCCTCCAGATGTGGGGGCGGCGGTTGAAATGCCGTCCTCTGCCGCGACCACGCCCTCTGCCAAAACCATCCTGCTGGCGGGAGGAACACTCTGATGCCCAGTGTCCAAACAGACCACAGTGGAAACATTGGTCGTTGGATCTGGTGTGATTCTGTGGGAATCTAGAACCTTTGGTTATTGGCTGATTGTGGTGTGAGTTACCAGCTGAATGCAACAGAGTTAACATTGCTTGTTCTTGTAGAGAAGCACGTTTCTGTGTCTTACGTGCATTCTCCTCTGCTTGGCGTTTGGCTGCATGTTCTGCATGCCTGAGGGTGTCAGTAAGAGAAGCTCTTTCCCAGCCAATCAATGTTCTTTTTACCTCTGTGAGGATTGCTGGCAAAAGTCCCTCAAGGAACCACTTTGTCAGGTGAGCTCTGTATGGAGAGGCTTCTGCTCCGAAGGGGTCCTCTGGAGTGAGGCCGCTGTGTTGATTGAAGACCAAAATGAGGCGGTGCAGATAAGTCTCTGGATCTTCGTCGGACTTTTGTTTGCAGGCAGACACCTTGGAAATATCATGGCGAGTTGGAAACTGGTCACGCAGTCTAGTGAGCAATACAGTCAGAGCATTAGTATACTCATTATTTGCAGCATCTGTCCAGTCTAGTGCCACCAGGTGTACATCTGGTTCAAGCTCGGCACGGATCTTGGATAAATCAACTGCTGTGAGACGTTTTGCCAGGATACGTCTGATTTCACGAAAGGTGGGTCTGTACTCACGGCAGAATGCGTCGAGATGTTCACAGAACTGTGCTGTGTTACCCTTCAGCTCAGGGAGTAGAACAGCATTGGCCTCGATGTCTTTTGGTGACATGGACGATGAACCAAAACTGGGCCGTCCGGACCAGAGACTTCCACCATGGGACATGAGACGCTGCTGATGTCTTCATATTCAGCGCCTGATGGGGAATCAGATTTAACAGTTTTCTCAAATTGTAATCACTCACAATCTCACTCCAGTTGTTTCTTTTTTCCTTGGCTTTGAGTCTCTTGCCGGTATTGGCAGTTGCTCTGGCATGAGGCTGGTGAGGTTGATGCAGAGAAGGAGGAGGTGGATGAGGAGGAGCGGCTGCAGGCTCAGGGGGATGGACAGCGACTTCCTGCTGCCGCTGGCCTGGCTGTGGGTGTGCCATTTGCTGTGGATGACGCAGGCAGGTGTCGTCACCTGGGAGGTGTTGCTTCAGAGCTGTGAGTTGGGGTATAGAGAGGAGGAGGGAGAGGAGCGGAGAGGGGAGGGGTAGGAAGGTGGAGCAGAAGTTGACGGTGCTACAGATGCATTTTCTGTGTGTGACAAAAAACAGTCTGGCTCTGAGTCAGACAAAGTTTTAGGCAAAGTTTTCAAACATTGTTTTCTTTCCCTAATCTCTGCTTCTTCTATCCATTTCCCTAAAGCCTTCAACTGGTCCTCAAAATCTTTAAGTTTGCTTTTTTCTTTTCAGACCATCTTCCCTTTCAAGTCTTCTCTGTTTTCTGGCATTTAAACTTCTTTTACTTTCAGCAATTTATTTTAAAGACAAAGTACCTTCAGAAGGAAAGCCATCATGTTAATCCATTCAGAGGACCCATTTCAAAACATCTGATCCATATTTATTACTCATGCATTTGAATCTCGGCCCGTCACAATCAGGTGGCGGGACGTTAGAATTTGACTGTCCCATCTTCAGCGAGAGACCTCAGTCTCGGTTACCGCAGCTGAATTTTGTGTTAAATAACACAAAAAACGCGCATTTCCTAAACCTTTAATTAATGTCCCGCTTGGAACATTAATCTTCCAGACACGACGATCTGGGCCGCAACAATTCTAAGATGACGTCATTGTCAAATACCGTGCTTTACCAGGCGTTGGGCGTCCCCAACTTACGTTACGTCGCCGCGTAACTACAACAAAAGGATTAATTCCCCACGATAAAGAAATTAATCAGCCGGCGTCGACCCTGACCGACTACGAGATTCACAATGTCATGAGTTTCAGTTGATAAAAAATTATCAAGCTTACAATAAGACAAGTAAATTGGATAAATGTGTAGAAATCAATTATTTATTTATTTATTTAAATCAAACTTCAAAAGCGTTTGATATCTGTCCAATCAGAATTTCTTAGTAAATTAAATTTATTGGGATTGTCCACGTCTTTGAAGTCTGCCTTCCATTAATCAATAAGTAAAAATTTACTTAACTTTGTTCGTGAATTCCTGCGTCGTGTCGCCGTCAGACGAATCAGTTCTCCGTCATCGATTGAATCAGTTCAGTCATAGATTCAGCGATGGTTGAGATCGAAGGAATTTGTCTTCAACATAATTCTCAGACGGCGGCAACGATGCGGAATCCCACTTCTGACACCAATTGTGATGGTTGGAAAACAACAAAGACTTCGTGGAGAATGGATTTGCTTCAATCAGGCAATCCGTTTATTTGTGCACAAATGAGAAAACTGACAGACGAAGCTTCGCCCTCTCTCAAGAGTCAGTTCTACCTAATACAGAAAATCAGTCTAACTTATAGAGGCTGTACTAAGCTTACATGGGGTTGGTTAATATGACGTATGATACTGTTGCTAAGTAAAGAAAGAATGTCAGATGGACACAGGACAGAATGTAAGACCTTGGAGTCATTCTGGGAAGTTTGGGAAAGTAACTCTTTGTTGAATTCCAGAACTGAGAGAGCTCATGCTCTGCTATGGGCTAAAAGATCAAATTGTACATTGTGCTATCTTTAGAGATAAAGTAGCTTACAATATGCAGAATTAAGAAGCTGACTGAGAGAAACATTCATGTTTTGAAGGACACAGGTGTCTGACAAACTAACAGTTGTGAGGAGCCAGGAAAAGAAAACTTATGGTCAGCATTAAGCATTAAAATCAGTATTAACAATAATTACTATATAATTAATATTCTCTAGTGGGAAAGTGATTGTTTTGAAGTGATTGTGGGTCCTGGTCTGTGGACCTGGTTCTGGTATGTGGTTCTGGCCTTTGGTTCTGATCTGTAGTCCTGTTGTGGGGTTCCAGTCTGTGCTCTGTGACCTGGTCCTGGTCCTGATCCTGGTCCTGATCCTCTGTGGTTTCTCCTCCAGATCGAGGCTCTGAAACTCTTCTCTCAGGCTGAACTGGTTTCCTGGTTCCTGGAACACAGAAACAGCAGCAGAAAACTCAGCGTCCACGAAAGTAAAAGAAACTAAGACGACCAAAACCAAAGACACATTCATACAGTTACACAAAAGATGACTGACTGCAGGGTTAGTGGTAGCTCACAGGAACAAACTGTTTATCCCACCCCCTTTAATACAACACTAATTAGATCAATACAAGAAGTCTACACACAAATATATGTATGTATGTGTGTGTGTGTGTGTGTGTGTGTGTGTGTATATATATATACATACATACACACATAATTTTTTTTTTGCTTAATTCAAGCAAAAAAAATCTGCCAATGGACCAAGTGAAAATTATCTTGTTCAGATTTCTTGAAGTCAGATTTTCCAGATCTGTTGTCTATAAATCAGTTCTTCTATCTGACTGAAAAGTTCCTCTTCAGGTGATTCTGCCTGATTTTCAGTGGGATCAGATATTTGAACTAGAAATGAGACAAATACATGTGGACAGATGTAGATTTTTGCAGTGCACTACTTAGAAACCCATATAAATACAGTTGGCTATAATCCATAATTATATGCATTGTTCCTTCTAATTTACACTATATATGACTATTTCAATGATCTTTTTATATATCCCACAACTCTATTAGTTTATATAAAATATGATCTATACTACAACACTTCCATGTTCTGCTGTAATATTCACCGGTGTCATTAGATTTAACGTTAGTGTTTGTTTCACCCACATTTCAACGCGCTGGTTTTCTGGCCCTCGTCAGGTGGTTGTTTTCGGCGTGGAGGAGAACGACCCTTCAGACCAGAGCGTCCTCTGCCCCTCAGACGGCGCCGACAACCCCCCGTCGTCCGCGTATGGCAAAGTCAGCGAGCTGAGCTTCCTGCCAGCCTGGACGCCACAGCTGCAGGACGCCGCGCTCATCACCGACATCAGAGCCTTCACGGCGTCGCTGCCGCTCCACCCCTACCACAAGATCCTGCACTAGGACGGCGTCAGCGGAGCCCCGCCTCCGTCTGGGATGATGCTGTAACTGTGGGGACCGCTGGCAACAACGTCCACACTGTGTGATCAGAGAAGAGGCAATGTTTTGTTTCGGTTTTTTTTTGTGACGCTGCGTTCACAACCTGCGGGAAAAAACTGGAAAAGACATGAAGATGAGGCTTCGATTCGGTTTTCTGCCCCTTTAACAAAATACTTGTGCATTTATGGTCGTATTTACAAAAAAAGAGAAAAAAAAAATTCTTCTCTAATTTCTCATTTTCTTTAACCTAACAGCCAAGCACTTAAAGAAGAAAAAGTCAGCAAAAAAGATTAAAATAAGTATAATAAACAAAAGTAACATTAAATCAGATTGTAAAAGCATGAAAAGAGACAGGATTGAAGCAGCGCTCTGACCTTAGGCCTAAAGCTGCAGGCTCCAGTTCAGCTCCACAGGTAACATCAGGAGAGGATGCTGCATAAAACACATCTGCTAAACTCCTAGTTTTATACAGAAACTGATCGTAAAGTTACAGATTACAACTGAAGCTTTGGATCATCGTCATCAAATCCTTCTGAAAACCACCGTCACGACAGTTTGATCAGACTTTAACACGTAAAACCATATGTTCTGCATCTGTTGAATCTTATTTTGTGTATTAACAGTAAACTGATTCCTGCATAAAAAAAGTACAAACATAGAGTTTTACTACACAAATACATACCAGATGAGGTTTCTCTAGTCAGGGATTTTTTTCCCAGGCGCAGTGAATGCAGCATGCTGACTCAGGGCTCCAGTGTGTTCAAATAGAAAACCTGCGGAAAGGCAGAAAAATCATCTGTTCCTTCAGTTCCTTCTGTGACACATCCATGTTCATACTGTAATATTTTGTGAAATATGAATGTACAGACTAACGGGTCCGTTGGCCAGTGATGTGACCAGTGACTTTTAATGACAATAAATATAACCTTTTAACTTGAGTGAGCGTATTCTTATCTCTAGCAGACAGTTTTCCACATGGTCCAGGTCAGCGTTGGTTCTCCTGCTCCATTTATCGTCTGTTTTATCTTTTAACAAATCCCATCTAACAGATGGTTCTCACTTTGTTAGCATTAATAATGAATCCTCTCAGTGCGCTATAGTTAGTTATGGAGTACCTCGAGGCTCGGTTCTTAGACTAATACTGTTTATCATATACATGCTTCCTTTAGGTAACTTAATAAGAAAACATTCCATCAACTTTCATTGCTATGCTGATGATACCAATTATATTTATCCATTAAACCTGATGAAGCCAATCAGCTAGCCAAACTACAGGAGTGCATTAAAGAGGATAAAGATTGGATGAAAAACAACTACTACTAACTACTCCTCCCCCAATATTCTGGACCGAAATTATTTTTTGTTTTTCTTTTCTTTCTGGCTACGTGTTTGCATGTACCGTAAATTCCGGACTATAGCCCGCACCTGAATATAAGCCGCAGACCCTAATTTTAGAAAGAAAATCAATTTTGTACACGTATAAGCCGTGCCGGTTTATAAGCCGCGGGTGTCCACCAGTGGCGATTTCTATAGACTGCAAGAGAAGCCCGTCTTCCCTATCATACGAAATTAAACGGTTAAATATGTTTGGTTGTGTTGACATTTCATTGACTACACATGTGTTAAACACGTTCATCTCACAGACGAGTTTTGTTCAGAATCAGCTTTATCACAAATCATCAGACTTGATGTTGTTCACTTCTCATACATTCCTGTTGCGCTGTTTCCTCATACGATCTACGGCAGTGGTTCTTAACCTGGGTTCGATCGAACCCTAGGGGTTCGGTGAGTCAGTCTCAGGGGTTCGGCGGAGGTCAAGACACACACTCGACTCATTAGTCGGGTGTGTGTATCGGGCTAGGTCTGTGTAAATAAACGGCTTCGGAGACTCTTCTCTGATTGACATCCAATATACGCGGTGTATTGTTGTTGCTTATAGCACTACAACACATCCGGAAGTGTTTATAATCTCTTCACTCGTCTGACGATGAATTATTTGAGTATTTTCCACATTGTTGTTATGACTTTTGCTACTTCCTGTTAACCACGGAGGCAGCCATGTGTGGCATTTGTTTACATTTTTCGGTCACCGCATTGGTCAGTTACAATCATGTGACGACCGACGCACCGTGGCGGATGGAGAAATCGTATTACGCTAAAGCCGAGCGAGTGCCATAATAAAACAACGATCACAAAAATACTGAAGGAGTATAACGAGAACTTTTTTTTTTTATACACTACATGCAATTATCTTTTTTTATGTCAAAATTGCGTGGTTCGGAAAGTTCGGAGCGAGATGAAATGAAAACCAGGTTGACCTGACAGCCTACACATACAGGGGTTGGACAAAATAATAGAAACAGCTTAAAAAATCAACAAAATATAATTTAATATGGTGTAGGTCCGCCTTTTGCGGCAATTACAGCCTCAATTCTCCGAGGTATTGATTCATACAACTTGTGAATCGTTTCCAAAGGAATTTTAAGCCATTCTTCAGTTAGAATACCCTCCAACTCTTTTAGAGACGATGGCGGTGGAAATCGACGTCTTACTTGAATCTCTAAAACTGACCATAAATGCTCAATAATGTTGAGGTCTGGGGACTGTGCCGGCCATACGAGATGCTCAACTTCATTAGAATGTTCCTCATGCCATTCTTTAACAATTCTAGCTGTATGGATTGGGGCATTATCATCTTGAGGTGAAGGTGTTTCCATTATTTTGTCCAACCCCTGTACATATACACGACAGCAGAAGTCACACTGATTTGCAGTAAATATTCATTATTATTGTAGCCTGATGGAAATTAGGTGATGGGATGTGTGTTAAAATGTTAAAAATGATAATAGCATAAATACAATAAGTTCATTATTGGAACACATAAGGTTACAAATTAAAACCATTTCAGTGTGGTTGTACTAAAAAAGGTCATGTCTTTGTGAAAAGGTATGTAATTTGTTGTAAGTTCATGCACTGTATTGGTTTTGTTCTTTGAGCACAGTGATGTTAATGCACGGTTCATTTTGTGCACCAGTAAAACATATGCCGGTGTCTTGAATTTGAAAAAAATCATATTGTATTTTTAATAAAGAAGGGTTCGGTGAATGCGCATATGAAACCGGTGGGGTTCAGTACCTCCAACAAGGTTAAGAACCACTGATCTATGGTCAATGCATTTCCCCGTTGAAGCCTGGCTTCTATGGGAGTCTATGGGACCGAGTGGAACCTTTTTTTTCATTGTGTCAAAACTGGACAGTAATTGGACAAAGGTTTTCTTTGAGTTCAATGAAATTATTCCCTGTATGAAATGCGTGAGCTTGCTGTCATATCTATAGGTTGATTCGTTGTTAATATGATGATTAAAAAACAAAGGACAAAAAACGAGGCAATAAAAGGATAGTAATAAAAGCACATTTTCTCTTTCTTTTTTATTTTTTTGTCGGTGGACTTATCAGGGTTTCCTTTGGATTCGTGCCGATACGGGATTGGCTTGCTTTTGCGCCGGCTGTGGATTCACGGACTTAAAATGACTTGAAAGACACTTGAAAGTGAACAAATTTTTGTTATTCGTTAGAGTAGGACTTTTAATTTATTTTTAAAATATAAAGATTAAAAACAAGTAATTACGTCTGTTGTAATATCATTTTCATTTAACATTACGCACGATGTGCAGTAGGGACGAGATGCCACGGTACTTGGCACTGTGCTGTGGTACCTGGTACCGAACCGTGGTACCGAGCCATGGTCCCACGGCGCCATGGCACCGAGCTGTGGCACGGCAGTGCCACGGCACCTGGCATCGAGCTGTGGTGCCGCGGCGCACCGAGGAGGTGCCACGGCTCGGGGCCAACACTAGGTGCCGTGGCACTGCCGTGCCACCGAGGTGCCACGGCACCACCTGCACCTAGAGCCGAGGTGCTGCAGCACCGAGCCGTGGTACCGGAAGTGAGCCACCGGCGGTGTCTGTGCCTCAATATGCACTCGCTGTCTCTCACGACGTGCGCATTAATTCTGAGATGCTTTAAATTTATGACGGTCTCTGGAGAGCTTTATTGGGTGTTTTCACTCAGAGTTTTGTTTTGTACATTTGTAAAACAATATTAGCATTTGAAGGTTTACTATTTTTCCTTAAAAGTTCCCCTTTTGTGTGTGTTAATATTAACTCTATAAAGGTTAAGTTGTTAATGTTATCCATTCCTGCATACCTGGTAACAATAGACAGATTCTCCCCTGGGGTGTGGCAGGCAATAAGGTAAAATCGTCGTATAAGCCGCGTCGGAGTATAAACCGCAGTGTTTAAAGCGTGGGAAAAAGTAGCGGCTTATAGTCCGGAATTTACGGTATTTGTCTGATTCTTTTGGGCAGTAGGGTGGAGGTTGCCCTGCTAACTTTGGATATAGTTTGTTTTGAATCTGAGGTGGTGGAGGGGGAGTGGAGGGTGCCGCTAAAACAGGCACAGCACCTCCCACCGCTCCTTCCTCCTCCGGTGCTCGTTGTGGCCCTTCTTCTACTACATTTTGAGCTTGAGGTTATTGTCGCCTACATGGTTGCGTTTCATCATCCTCTTTTCTGTGAAACATTGTGTCTTTATACTTGTTTCCTCTGTCGTTCTTATTTTTGTTTGACTCATTTTTCCTCCTTCTCTTTTCTGAGCTTCTTTTAGCCACATTTGAACTTCTCTGAGGCCTAATTTTTCCATTTTCTTTAGATTATTGTTGGCTTTTAATTTCATTTTCCCTATCAATTCACTAACATTTTATGGGGTTGATTTACCATCGAATTCAAATTGTCATCTCCAATCTGAAAGGTTTTTTTTTGTTTTGTTTTTTATGGAACTGGGATCCTTCAGTTCCATGTATTTCCAATCATTTCTTTTTACTTCTGTTTCATTCCCAGCTTCTTTGCTATGAGATTTCCCCATTTTGTTAAACAATTTAGACAGTCTCATGTGTATCCCTAGTGGAGTCGCTACTTAGACTGGCTTCCAACCTGACTGTACAGTGTTTTCAACCTCTATCAGTGGTATTTCTCAAGCTTCTACCTCAACGAGGCGGAGAAATCTTGCCTACTGCTTCCACCAATAGCACACTGTTTACTTCAGTCAGTTTTTGGTATGAACAAAGGACAAAAATCCTTCGTTCCACTCACACACACTTCCCACTTTTACCGTTTTTGCGGCGGTCAACTCTCGCCTTGGACCTGGCAAACCTAATTTAACTGGCAGCTCCCGCCCCATCTGGCATTTTGCCACGCTTAACTTATGCCAACTTCCGCCTTGGCCGGCAATTTTACGGAGTTTTATGACTTCCCTGTCAAAGGCCCTTCCAACCTATGGAGTTTATGACTTCCCTGTCAAAGGCCCTTCCAACCTATGGAGTTTTATGACTTCCCTGTCAAAGGCCCTTCCAACCTATGGAGTTTTATGACTTCCCTGTCAAAGGCCCTTCCCAACCTATGGAGTTTATGACTTCCCTGTCAAAGGCCCTTCCAACCTATTTATTCACCTATCAGTGCCTAGGATTATAGGGTTTTCTACGCGGTAACCCTCAGTCACCAGTTTCCTTTTAATTCAAGACCATACTCACCCTCCTGTTGTTCTGTTCAAGGATTCTTGTCAACCATCAGATCCAAGCCAGTGGGTCAGACTGCTGTTCCCGGAAAGGGTCTGTTTCGGTCCGCTGTTTTTGTTGCGTCGCGGCCGCGGTCTGCACGGAGACTGTCTCCCAGGCTGGCAATCTTCAGGTGTATTGAGATCCGGCTCGAAGGACTGATTAAAAATGTCAGGTTTAGACCACCTAAATTCAAGGAAAGACACAAGAACACACAGGAGTCAAGTATCTCTTGCTCGCGAGGAGAGTAGTTGACAGAACACTGCTCAGTCACAATGCCCCAACTCACTCTGAGGGTCCTGCCCTTGCTCTCCTCATTCATTTCATTTGGGTGTTCCCTAGTTACATGGGTGTGATTAGTCTGAGGGTTTACATATTGATCACATTGTTAGTACATGGGTGCATGATTATTTTCCTCTTATTAAATGTCAAAACTGAATCGTCCAGACACATCTGTGTAGCCTTTGTGTGAACTTCTGCTTTCGATCAGATGACATGGGTCAACTGGTCTCCAAGGCATGGTCCCCATCCTCCGAGGTGCTTTCACTTCTGCAAAACCTGTAAAAGAACTCTAAGAGCACTTTGCCCTCATTCAACATAGCATATAATAACATCATAAGTGTTCTGTCCTCACTAGACGTACAGTATCTAGCTATGACAGACAGTGAACAGACGAGTCTTCGTTTGACTGACACTTTTACTCATCATCTTTTATGTAAACCTGTAACACACAAACAGAATACAGCAATTAGCTCATATCCTCTTTACACTGAACTAACAGTAGTTTACTGCCTTAATGAGAAACTTTAAAAACGTTATTGTTAATTGGTATTTAAATTGCTTCTACTTTGAATTAACCTGTAAATAAAGCAGCCCGAATTGCCTAATTAGCATGTGAAAAGTCCGCTAGCTTAATGCTAACCGCTGCCGTATAGTAACCTGCAACTGTATGCTAGCCTGTATGCTGACACCACTGCTTTTTTCTAACATTCTAACATTTCACTTAGAAATACATTTTCATTCTCAAAATTGACAAAAAAACCCATTTATATCTAACATACGGATCAATATCCTATCACTATTTCTACATCTACATAACTTACAGCCTTATGTGGGCCAGGACGACACAGACGGCTGCTCTTCATGACGGTTTCACAGTAAACAGTGTACAACTTCCGCCACAAGAGGGCAGTATGAACCAACCAAGACTTGCAAAGCGTTAGGATAACAGTAAAAATAAACTAACCATAACAATAAGTATGGCATGAATGTGATAACTTATGTACAATTATTCTAACATCATCTTTTACGTGGTCATCAGATATCAGACCATATTTGGATGTTCGGATACTCCGTAGTTACTGTGGAAACATTTTCATCTTCTACACCATTAAGTTACCAGTAAAACCCATTGAGTTGGATCAATGACAGTAGATGGGAACACTGGGTTTATGTCAGTTATTTATATCTTTTTCTTCTGTTTTCTCTGTTTAGATACAATAACCTTTGAATCTACTGTGAATATTCATGAAGATTTATATTAAAAATAGGGAATTAAATATAGGAAAATACATGATTTATGGTGAAACTGCAAAATATAGAGGATAATATGACAGTTAAAGCTGCTACATCACTTGAGGAAGGTTAAATGGAGAGAAACATTTATTTGGGAGCTTGGGCAATAATACTACTGGGTCTTTATGGGTTAAACAAAAGTGCATTTGTGATGAACAATTACAGAGTCTTACAAAGTCTAAACACAAAACTAAATACTCAAGAGTTACATAACTGTCCTTGATACAAAAGTGTATAACGTCACTAGAGACCTGTCGATAGACATATTAATTTTGATGATTTATGTTATTTGTCAGTTAGTCCTTTCAGCCCTAATTATTTTTCTTGATATACAGAACTTCAAGCCACTCCTTTGAACTAGATCAGACTACACTTGTCAAGATCTGTTTGTTTTTATTGGCGGTCACAAAGGTTTAATTGAAAAACCGTCCTGAGTCTGAAATGCCACCTAAGGATTTTCTTGTAACTCTTACAGAATGGACTTTGAACAATAATATGTTCATTTTTATGGATAAGGTTTTCAGACAGAATAAAGGATGTGCAATGGGTGCTTGCTATTCCCCATCTTATGCAGGACTCTACCTAGGTAAATGGGAAGAAGATTTTGTGTTTAATCAGGAAAAGAACAGCTTTTTAAAGCACATTGTCTGGTGGGAACGTTACACTGATGATGTACGCTTGTTTGGTCAGGGTCAGAGGAAGAACTTAAAGCTTTCCATGGCTTCCTTAATAACATTCACCCAAACATTAAGTTGTCATTGGACTACAGTAAAGATAGCATTCATTTTCTGGACCTCACTATTTATGAAGACAATTTAGGGATGTTACACACATCCATTTTCAGAAAACCCACTGACAGAAACACTGTTCTACATGCCAATAGCTTTCAATCTCAATTGGCTTAAAGAAAACATCCCTTATGGCCAGTTTCAGAGGGTGCGACCAAGATGCAGATTTTGTGAGTAAATCAGGGGAGATGTTTGCACGGTTTCAGCAAGGGGCTACAAGAATGCCACATTACAAGAAGCTTACACAAGAGCTAAACATCTGGACAGACACACCTTACTAGAAAGGAATCCTCCTAAACAAACACAAAACAGAACAGTATTTGTCACTACGTATAGTACAGAAGTGGACCAAGTCAAAAGAATTATTAATAAAAACTGGGACATCATTCAGAGCGACGAACAACTCAGACGAATTTTTCCACAGCCTCCACTCACCAACTTTAGGAGATGTCCTACACTGCAGGACAAACTGGTCCACAGCCATCTCCAACCTAGCACTCCATCATGGCTTGGTCAGAAACCTAAAGGAGCTACAATGCGGCCACTGCAATCACTGTACAAATGTCATACAGACCAAAACTTTCATGGACTCTGCATCACATAAACAATACACAATCAATCATTTTATTAACTGTAAAACAACATTCATCACTTGCAGACTGGAATGTCCGACCTGCAAAGTGTTCTACATCGACCGGACAAAAAGACGTTTACAGGACAGACTGTCAGAACACAAATATGCAATAAGAACTGGAAACACACAACTACCCGATGGCAAAACACTACCTGGAACTCCACAACAGCAACCCATCTACACTACAAGCTATTGGCATCGACCACATTCCATCCTCCTTAAGAAAGGGGGACAGGCAAAAGACATTAAACCAACGGGAAGCTTTCTGGATTTTTAAACTCCAAGCCACTGTACCCCCTGGACCGAATGAAGAGTTGGACTTTTCTGTTTTCTTATAATGCATTATCTGTTTCTTGTTTTAAAGACTTTACACTGGTTTCATCCTAATATGTAAATTTGCACTGTTTTTTATTCATGTATACTTGTAAATATTTCTATTTGACCTGCAGTGACACCATCTGCTGGCCTTTTCCATGTGGACACCCTCTGCAGGCCATTCCCTTCATGCCCAGCTGGCAGGTTCCTATTGGTTAGACCCTACTATATAGGAACCTACACTTTTCAGGCTCCTGTTTGACTTCCTGATGAAGGCTTGAAGCTGAAACACGTTGAAGTTTTTTAGGTCTAGATATGACCATGCCATTGTTATGGAAAAAATGTTACTCTACTAATTCGTCTATAATAATGAAGGATAAGATCAAACGTTTCAGTGTCAAAGAAATCCCTTTATTTGGAGCTCCATAGAAAGAGATATCACTCAGGACAAAGACTGAGACGGTCTGAACCCAAAAATACAAATCACCCTGTAGTCTTCTGTCTCCCATGAGAAAATTATGATATGTAGAAAGTGTTTTGGCTAGTGTCAGGAACCTTAGAGATAATACCCCTGTGAGAAATTGTCTCTATTCTACTCAGGTGTTGGCCTGGCCTTCTACTCTGGACACAACACAGAAACAGTCACACTATCTGAAATAAGTTAGAAACCCATATGATATATGAAATACATGAATATATATGAATATAAGTAATATTTCCATTACATACTCCCCCCTTTGTATTGATCACTTAGAAAAAATCACAACAGAAAGACCAAAACAACATAAACATTTCCACCCCCCCCTTTCAAGGGGAGAGCAGAGAGATCAAATAGCATAGGAGAGGAATACTTTTTTTTTCTTTCCAAAGGACAGGCTCTGTAATAATGCAAAATAAAGACAAAGGAAACAGGTTGAAATCACAAGCAACTATACGTATACTACCAGGATACACAGATTAATTACCTAAAAAAAACACATGATTAAAAAAAACACATACCCTGATGTACCCTGGTGACATGTTTGAACAGCTCAATCCATCAGTCGTCACAGTTGGTCCAAGTCAAAGGTCAAGTCAGTCAGCCTAAAAGTTCGTCTCTGAGCCAAGTCCGAGGCATCTGAGTCTGTGTCTGAACAGTCAGATTGTTGATAGGAACCCGTGTGGCGGGAGATGAAATGTCAACAACAGTCTGAGGGAGTTTGGCATACTGTCCAACAGTTTGATTAACATAGTTATGGATGAGTGCTTTCATGCAGGTTAAGAGGATCGTGCAAAAGCATATCAGCACCGCAGACATGACAAAAATGGGGACTAAAATCTGAAATAACAACGCTCCCCAAGGGCCAAAGGTGTCATGCAGCCAGGACACCAACAGACCATCCAGCATTGCCAGATGCCCTGAAGTGGGTAGTGATGGTCTTTAAGATTTCTAACTGTTTGGTAATATTGTCATAGGGGTCAGGGGCTACACACAGCATTGAGAACCAGTGAGATTCAGAGCAGCACACATACCACCTTCAGCTGCAAAGAGATAATCTAGCACTATTTCATGTTTGGTGAGAACTGCACGATGATTTTTTCGCCGCATTACTCAACAAAGAGAGGGCTTCTGTGTTTTGCCTGCATGTAAAGGAATAAATCTGCAGTAATATTATCAATGTGATCAGCCAGGAAGGTAACACCATAAAAAGGAAAAATACCAATACCCCATTTTTCACCTAAGGAGATTCTCCAGTGATAGTAATCTCTGGAGGAGAATTGAGCTAGTGATCGTCTCTGTCGCTAGGGTGTGAAACAGTCTGGTTAACAAGGTCGACAGGGGAACAATAGTTAAGGAATCGTGATTTTAGCCAAATAACAACATCCTGCAAAATTGGGAGGCATGAAAGTGTAATACCGGTCCCCACAAACCCATGCAAAGTCACGTATCATACCTAAACCTGGGGTGGTTTCTAGAACAGGTATAGGTTTAGATCAGGTTCAGTCAATTCACTGTCATACACCATCCAGTGTCATGAGAGAGGCCTTGTGTAGCATGCACCTCTCACATGATGAATTACCTAGAAACACACTGGAAGTGGAATACCCACTAGAAATATCGGACGGGTTTGCACACTCTTGATGCATACCACGGCACAGACCATAAGGTGGAAATGACTGACATGAGTAATTTTACTAGCTGTAGTCTGCACACTCTTATCAGTGGAATTATCTGGGAAAATTAAGGAGAGAGAACATAGAGAACGACAGGCTGCCTGTGTTGCAGTCATTTTACCTGAATCCACTGCTATCTCGGTCACTAGATTCAAACATTCTGAACGAGTCAGTCGGGCCAGGCGTCTGTCATATCAACCTCAATTAAGTGGTCTATAACAGTTAATAAACACCAAGTCATGTCTTCGGATTGCGGAGTAGCGGTCACTGGCATAACTGTATCAGCACTCACAGCAGGAGGACAACATACCATACATGATGTGTGGGGATGTTTGTTTTTTGCATTAAAAAGAACCCAATGGTACCATGCATTAGTCTGCCAACCAGTAGTCAGATTATAGTCCTCGGGTTTGTACCAGGACTGCGCTGCTCGTGGCTTCCTGCACAGGTTGATTGGGGCAAGAGGTCGGTCAGTCGGTAGGTCAGTAGTCATTGTCTGTTCCGTCGGTAAGATAGTAACATTGTCGGGAGCTGATGTAGGGGTACTAGGCTTAGTGTCATACCAAATTAAAGTGGAATGACTATTATACCAGACAGGAGAATAAGGCAGCATAAAGTTCTAAAGGATGCCAAGGTCTAAGCCTATCCATACTAGTAACTTGTGTTTTTTGTTTTTTTTTTTATTATCAAACCTTATCTAGTATAAAAATGAGCACAAAATAACAATAAGAAAGAAAAAACCCCAAATACACTCAGGTTTTGCGGTTGAGATCGTCGTTCAGTGCGAGCGATGACACACAGCCGAACCCAGGTCTTCTGCAGCCACAGATGTTGGAGATGTGATGTTTTCTCTGTCGTTTTTCAAAGTTCATAAACAGAAGTCAGTGTATGATGTCCCACTCTGGTTCACTTCAGTTAACACCGCGAGGTTTCCGTGAACCAGACTCACATGTACTGTGCAGTGGTTGTGAAATGTGGATCATATGTGACCTTTGAGCAGCGCTTGGCTTACACTCAAGGTTGTGTGTGTATATGCGGAAGTTGAGACGTCAGGGAAAGCTCTCACGCCGGATGAGGTGGAACAGAGCGTTTCAATTCACCATCTGTTCAACGTCAGCAACTTCTCATCCTCGTCTACCTCGTTGGGTGGTGACGTGGTACGTCACATGAACCTCTTAGACAGACGTTGCAGAGATGACCTTCTGCAGTGACTGGCGTGAATCCACGTGGCCCGTTCAGCTACTTTGACGGCAGTCTGAGTGACGAGAAGAACCTGGAAGGGACCCTGCCAGCATTGGGATTTCCAGCTCTTCCTTTTGAAGTTTTTAACCAGCACGAAGTCACCTGGTTGAAGATTGTGAAGTGGACCTGAAGCCGGAGTGGGAAGGGCCTCAGACACTTGTTTCCTAATCTGTGATAATTTGAGGACAGGTTAGCACAGTAAGACAACATAGAATCTTCACACAGAGATGTGGATGGAAGGGATCCCTTTGGAGCTTCAACTCCAACATATGGTGGCGCTGCAAACAAAATTTCAAATGGACTCAAATTGGTTCTCCTTCTTTCCTCATTCTCATGTACATCAACGCAATTGGCAACGCCTGCGGCCAAGAAAGATTGGTCTCAGCACAACATTTAGCCAGTTTGTTTTTGAGCGTCCCATTTTCTCTTTCTATTGCCCCTCCACTGGCTGGATGGTAAGCACAGCGATTCTTGATGTTTATGTGCAAATATTTGCCTAATTGTGTAATTGCTTCATTGGTGAAATGTCTGCCATTGTCACTGGAGATTCTGTCAGGTAATCCCCATCGCGGAATTACTTCCCTTAGAAGTGCTCTCGCTACAGTCTCTGCTGTTTGATTAGATGATGGAAAGGCTTCAACCCATTTTGACCACATGTCAACTATGACCAAACAGTACTTCTTTCCCTCTGATGGTGTTAGTTCAATGAATCCATCATAATGTGCTCAAAGGGTCTGGTGGGTGGTGGATGTGCAGCTAAATGTTGAACTTTTATTGCCTGTCCTGGGTTCTGTGTTACACAGATGAGACAGGATTCACAATATTTTTGAGCTGTGACTGAAAAGCCTTTTGTGAACCAACATTGGTTTTATTGCGTCTAGCATCCCACCCTTTGACACGTGGTCTAACCCATGTGCCAACTTAGCAAAATGAGGGGAAGAAATGTTTTGGCAAACAAGGGTTGTCATTAGGACCAACCAAATCTTGGAGTTTGGATCAAAATGAGCACCCGAGGATTTCCACAGCTGTTTCTCCTGAGGTGTAGCAAAAGACTGCATAGCAACCCACAGAAGAATCAAGCTGGGTGTTATCTGGTTGTTGAGAAAGAAGTGTGAATGCGTGAGCATGTGAGAGGGGAAGGAGAGAGGCAGCTTTTGCAGCTGCATCTGCAGATGCATTCCCCATGGAAACTGAATCAAAAGCAGCGGTGTGGGCGGAGCACTTACAGACTGCAATGGCAGATGGGAGCAATATGGCATCTAAGAGGTCAGCCACTAAGGTGTGGTGCAGAATTGGTTTACCGTCTGATTTCAGGAAATTTCTGCATTTCCAGAGTGCACCAAAGTCGTGTACGACACCAACGGCGTATCTGGAGTCAGTGTAGATGGTAACAGTTTTGCCTGATGCAATTCTGCATGCTTCAGTGAGGCTATGAGCTCTGCTGCCTGCGCTGAGAGGTGACATGGAAGAGGTCCAGAAGAGAGAATCTCCGAATCTGAAACAACAGAAAAACCCACACGATTAGTTCCCGTCGGGTCACGAGTCGCTGACCATCCACATACAAAATGAAGTCGGGGTTGGTCAGTGGAACGTCAGTCAGGTCAGGTCTTGGTGTGCACACAATGGCTAACTCAGCTACACAATCATGAGGTTCTCCATCCTCGGGAAGAGGAAGGAGAGAGGCCGGATTAAGGGGTGTTACTTTAGCTGTAAGCTGTAGCTTTTTCAGCAGCTGCAACAGCTCTGACACATTTTGGAAGGCCTGCTGCTACTGGGTCTCATTTGGATGAAAAGTATGTCACCATGTGATTGCAGGAGGACAGATGTCATACAACCTGAACGTTCATCTACAGCCTGAGTGAACGGTTTAGTCGGATCAGGGATACCAAGAGTAGGTGGAGACTGAAGAGCTTTTTTCATGTCTGTGAAAGCCTTTTCTGCTTCAGGGGTCCATGTCACGTGACTTGAGGCAGTCAGTCCTGGTGCATGTGTGATTTCTCGCAACGGTTGTTCCAGCTGCGAATAATTGGGAACAAAAGAACGACAATAAGAACAGATTCCCATAAATGACATCATTTGTTTCTTTGTAATTGGTTTTGGAAGAGAGGCTATGGCCTTGAGTCGTTTTGGAGATAGTGATTTACCATCACCTGAAATGATATGGCCCCAAAATGTCACTGTGGGTTGAACAAATTGCAATTTTGCAAGCGAAGCCTTATGACCGTCTGCTGCCAAATGCTTCAGAAGACGAATTGTGTCTGTTTGGCACTGGTCTGCAGAGGGCGCTGCAATCAACAGGTCATCCACATACTGCACTAATGCAGTACCTGGCGTGAGCTGTAGAGGCGCAAGGCTGGTACGGAGAGCCTGATTGTAAATGGTTGGTGACTCACAGTAACCTTGGCACAGCCTGGTGAAGGTGTATGGCTGTCCATCAAACTCAAATGCAAACCAGTACTGACTGTCCGGGTGAACTGGAACACTGAAAAAAGCATTGGAAAGGTCAATCACAGAAAAAAACTGAGCATCTGGCGGAATTTGAGCCAGTATTGTATATGGATTTGGAACCAGAGGCGCCCTGGAATGAACAGCTGCATTTACGGCTCTCAGATCATTGATAAAACGCCATTCATCTGATGGAATGTCACGGATTTTTTTTATCGGATACATGGGCGTTCTGACTGGTGAGTCCGGACAAGGAACAATAACCCCAACTTCCAGCAAAGAGTTGAAAACCGGTCTGATGCCTTCAATGGCCTCTGGTCTAAGTGGATACTGAGGCTGGTTGGGCCTGAACTCAGATTTTGGCGTAATAGTAACTGGTTCAGCAGATTTAATTAGACCTACATCATACTTGTGGACTGCCCATAAGGATTCAGGCACATCTGAAAGAGCAGCAGGAAGATCAGAGCTATCAGTGAAAAAAGAATTGCATGTGTGGGGTGTTTTGCTCATCTACTCTCCTAAGCAGAGAAAGAACTGAGACTGTCAACGGTAACAGTGTAAGGCATTTTGTACACATCATGAGAAGGAGAAACATAACGCCTTCCTGATGAGTGGAAGTCCAATCAGTAATATTCTCAACATTTTAACAAACGGACCTAGGTCAACCCATTATCCGAAGAACTTTTAGAGAGAGAAATGTGCGAATGAGCATGTGGAATGGTGTAGGAACGAGTTTGATGTGGAGAGAGAGAAAGAGAGATAGCGCTGCGCATGGAATTCCAAAACAATGCACATGTGGTTAGTGAGTCGGTGACGTCACCAAAAAACAATGTGGAGTGCATGTCATCAACTGACTGGGACACGTGGGCGGCACAGTGTAACTCCTGTCAGGGCTCGTGACTGCGACTGAATTACGGTCGCATGCGCCTGAGAATTTCGGTAGTGCGACTGTTTTTGAGATTACGATCGCACGGTGCGCCAATAAAAAATGAGCGAAAATTAATACGTGCGCCTAGAATAATGGCTGCAGAAGTAACTCGTCAGCTGAAAATAAACAAGCTCCACGCCCCGCTGACTGAAGCGGAAAATCTAGTCCCCGCCCCCTCGCGTGCGCATCTCTGGGGATGGTCCAACACTGCATGACTTCGATGCACTGCCAGCGGTCAGGAAGTACCTACACTCTGGCACCAGGTCAAGGAGGCCTGACTTCAGGCGTCGTGGTGCAGACCACAGTGACTAAGGGGCACCAGGTCAAGGAGACCTGACTTAAGGCGTGGTGTAGACAACAGTGACTAAGGGCCTTTAGGCCATGAAATAAAAAAGTTGGTTGTTGCAAATAATGGTGTGATTCGTCTTTCTTCTCCAAGAACCAACTAAAGTATATACCACACATTGACAATTGTTTTGCACCTGTGTCAATGTAAGCTTTTTCTTCACACTCTATTCAAATACTTTATTCTAGGTTGTTAACATTGCTTAAATACATATAGGAATATTACTTGGTATGGCCAAGAGTTTTGCTTGTTCTCCAAATTTTTATATAATAGTGGTGCGCCTAGATTTGAGCCTGTGCTCCTAACTTTTTAGGGTTAGGAGCACAGTGCTCCTAGGTCAAAAGTTAATTTTGAGCCCTGCCTGTGCATGCATAAAGTCTGCATAGGGTGAGACACGTTGTTTAGCCAATTCGAGCATATTCTCAGCTTCAGGAAATGGCACTGTCCATTGATAAACGTACAATAAATAATCAACAGTGTGTTTCATCATATTAAATGTAGAACGAGAGACTTGAATCCCCTCTGGTGTAGATGAGAGGACAATGCCCAATCGAATCATTAAATCTCTGCCCATAAGATTTACGGGACACACTGGAGATAACAGAAAACTGTGTTTTAGTGTAATTGGCGAATTTGTGATGTCTCCCTCATCAGAGCACGGCAGTGGCATTGTAAAACGCTCCTTCACTGTGACGCCCGCAGCTCCCACTGAGTGAATGAATCGTCCACTTAACTTACAATTTGGAAAGTTTGACAATTTCAACACTGAATGGGTTGCCCCCGAATCAACTAAAAAGGAAATGGGCCGTCCCTGAATATTTAACGTAAAGGTTGGAAAGTTTTCATAAGCAACTGAAGAATACATGGAATATGTATGTGTGTGTGTTTGTGTTTGTGGTGCGTCACTTCTCTGTTCAGGTGCCGCAGGCTGACAGGTCATCTCACTCAACGACTCATCTCCTCCCAGTTGCCGCCCTCAGTCGCTAGCTGTCTGTCTGAAGCCCCGTCCACGTCCCCTCACCGCAGAACGGCCCCTGGGAAAGTAGGCCCGTGAACCAGGGTACTGTGGACCAGTCTTTAGCCCAATGGTCTCTCGATCCGCAGATGAAACAGCCATCATCCTGGCCTTGTTGTTGTTGATAGCGACGACCCCTTCCCCCATAGTACCCCCGACCTCTGGGTGAGGGGGCAGTGACAGGTGGCAGTTGTTGTCGTTGTGGGGAATTGTGCATCCGAGTGACAGCTTGGACCATAGAAAGATGAGCCTTGTGTTTCGTTTCTTTGCGTTTCAGTTCATCTTTGGCTATTTGCTCATTTTCGTGATGTTCAGCATGCTTGGCGTGACGAAGAATTTCAGCAAGTCTGGCTTTCTCAACTCCAATGCAGGAGCGTGACACAGTTTCAGAAAGGGACGGGCATAGCCCCTTAAAGAAGGTGTGACTGAGGTGGGTCTCCCATGGACCAGGAACGTCCCCCAACGGGTTCGGTTCCGTGAGACCACTGTTGTCATTGAACACTTTGTGAAGACGATGATAGTAATCTTCAACTTTCTCACTGTCGTTTTGTTTACAGTTGGTGATGGCTGACATGTTTATCTTGGCTGGAAACAGTCTGACAACGTCTGCATTGAGTCGTTCTACAGCTAGTCTGCACTCGTCGTTATCACCGTGCGTCCAGTCAATGTGGGCTGGTCGTTGGTCACCCTGAAGACGATCACGCAGCTGACTGTGTCTGGTCGGACCCAGCTTCATCATCACAAGTTTGTTTAGTTCTGGCATAGTGGGTGTGAACGACTGGCAGAACAGAAGTAAACTGTCAGCAAACCGTCGGCCGTCATTGTCAATGTCAGGAAGATGTTTGCGGTTTTCTTCCATATCTGCTACAGTCCATGGTCTGTAAACATAATGGGGTACATTATCTGCTCCAATACATTGAATCATTGGCAACATGAAGCTTGGGGCTGGCTTTCCTCCTCTGTGTGATCTGGTGTTGTAGGCGGGTCCATGCCCTGTAGCAGGGGAGGTTGGCTGTTGCGTGATTGGCTGTTCCCCTCCTTAGGCACCGCCTTCAGCCGGGTTGCTGATGTCATGGCCCTCTTCTTTGATTGGAGGAGGCCAACGTCGTAGAGGCTGGCGTAGGCAAGGAGGGGGCTGAGGCAGAGGAGGAGGCAGATCCTGGACCTGAGGCAGAGGCGGAGGCGGCACCGCAACTGGGGACGGACAGGGAGGAGGGTCATCAAGCAGAAGACCTCTATGACCTGTAAGGCTGGGATACAGAGAAGAGACGGGTTTCGTGAATGATTCGGGTGTAGTAGGCGTGGTGTTGTGTTCAGTTGTGTGTCAGCATGTGTGTGCTTCTCTAAATCCTCTGTTGCTTTAAGCTTTGTCATGCGTTTTAATCATCTTTTCCTGTCCCTAAGTTCTGCTTCATTTTCCCAAAGTTTCAAACATTCCCTGTGTTTTTCCATAGTTGTTAAATCTTTCACTTTAATTGTTTTTCCCTTTTTTAATTGAGCTTCTTTTTCTTGTAATTTCTGTTTTAATTGTTTCAGCTGATTTTGACTTAAAGAACCCCCCTCAGGAAAACCAAATTTATTTGTCCAGACGTCAGACACTGAACGCTTTCAAGACCATATTTTTTAGTCATGTCCTCTACCAAAGGCCCTGTCGGGACCTGTACGCCTTTGCTTTGCTCATTGCCCATAGCCAAATCCTGGTTTGACTAATCCAGGTGACCCTCTGTAGGAAGATCCCACGGATGCTGTCTAGCACGGCCACAAGGTTGGGTACAAAACAAAGGACACCGAACAAGTAACCAGTTAACCTCCCCACCAGGGCCCTAGTGAGTGCTGAGTTGCTAAATAGGTTAAAATGTTAGTTGTGATGTCAACCGGTTGACTGCGTTCTCAAACGCTTTACCCTTTTATCGATTAAATCAGCCTAACCATAACGATATTGAACACAGGCGTCCCTGTGCCTATCACACTTCGTTTCTCAGGTACAAGTGGATTAAAAACCCCGTGGACCTAACCACGTTAAGTCTGACTTTAATACCAGACTTCTTTACCACAGGCCCCTAATGACAGTCAGCCCCAGTAGATAGACATGAAATTTCATTTAATTAAATTGAATTTTTATGGGGTTTTTTTGTTTGTTTTTTGATGTTTTTTTTCCCTTTTTTTTTTTTTTTTCAATCCGATTAATAAGTAAATGCTTCAATTGAATAATTGGTAAAAATACATCTCACCCTTCAGACGAGGAAGTAGAGCATTGGGTTCGTTGGAATAGACGTGAAGTCAACTGTATTCCACTCTGACAGTCGGAACCTCTCGTCTCTCAAAGCTAGAATCGAGGTAGAGGAGAACTTGCTTTCTTGCCGTTCTTGGGCGCGACCCTTCCGACGTCGTCGAGTGTCCCACAGCGGATCTTCAGCTATCCCACTTCTGACACCAAATTGTTATGGAAAAATGTTACTCTACTAATTCGTCTATAATAATGAAGGATAAGATCAAACGTTCAGTGTCAAAGAAATCACTTTATTTGGAGCTCCATAGAAAGAGATATCACTCAGACAAAGACTGAGACGGTCTGAACCCAAAAATACAAATCACCCTGTAGTCTTCTGTCTCCCATGAGAAAATTATGATATGTAGAAAGTGTTTTGGCTAGTGTTAGGAACTTAGAGATAATACTCCTGTGTGAGAAATTGTCTCTATTCTACTCAGGTGTTGGCCTGGCCTTCTACTCTGGACACAACACAGAACAAGTCACACTATCTGAAATAAAGTTAGAAACCCATATGATATATGAAATACATGAATATATATGAATATAAGTAATATTTCCATTACACCATGATAATAAAGGCATTTGAATGTTGAAAGAGAGTGCCTTGGATTCTTCTTCCAGTGTGATAAATACTTTTTGAATCCCTTTATCCAAGAGCACCTCGAACAAACTCTTTTTGGTCCGAGAAGCATTCCTTCCCAAACATTTTTTGAATTAACATTCATTTATGCTGTATTTTTGGGTAAATTATACCTTAATTGACAACATTGATCTTATACTTAATCAGAGTTAAATTAGTAGGATAACACCTATGGAACAGTTTTAAAGATACCTCTCTCACTTTATTGGAAATAAAAAACGTCCTTGGGTAATAACCATACCTTTTCCCATTCCGCATCAGAATATGAATTACTCCAAAAAAGATGGAAGGTGGCTTACAAATTGTATCCCTTTGAATCCCTTCTCTAATGCATTTATTATTAGTTTTTTTACTCAAGAATGGATCTAGATTTCCTGTGTATAATTCTGATTGTGCAATTTGAGGGCTAATGGTTGTTGAAGGACTAATAGTAGAAGATAGCAAAGTTTTTAAACCTGAAGGGATAAGCGTCAAGCAACCCTGGTTCTACAGAGCCACTATCCTGCATGCTTTAAATGTTTCCCTGTTCCAGCACACCTGACGGTCGTTATCAGGCTTCTGCAGAGTTTGATGATAGGCTTATCATTTGAATCAGCTGTGTTGGAAGAGGGACACATCTAAACATGCAGGATAGTGGCTCTCTTGGACCAGGGTTGCTGACCCCTGGTCTACGTCACGGCACAGCGACCTAACCTCCGGAAAAAACGGAGAATTGACCCGCCAGCTCAACAGTAGGGACGAGACCTCACTGTGGCCTGTGGCTTACTTCCGGTGCCTGTGCTTCACTATTTCTGGCAGGGCCAGAGTGAGACTCATTTTCAGCCCTGGAGTTTCATACCTCAGACCGGCCCACTTTAGATCACGACCAATTATTATTAAAATCATGTCATTCTAACCTTACATGTTAGGTCTATGCACTGTTCTGCAAAGCTTGAGACAAACAGAGCAGTAGAGACACTGATTTTTTTCACAGTAAGTCAGCCACTTGCGGTTTGTTCCAACTTTGCTATTAAAAAACTTTTAGTACAGTGATATTAGGGGTTTGACGAGGATGATACGAAAAAAATGTATGTGTAACCTGTGACTGAGGGTGAGCAAAGTAATCAAAGCTAACAACAGACTCATCTTCATCGGTCTCCTTTGCGCCTAGTGGTTCAGGGTTGTGCTGCTGAGCTGCTCCTCTGTCATCAGTAGACTCTGCTCTCCCTTTCACACTTCCTCCAGTTTCTCTCGACTCTCCTGCACCTGGATCACAATAAAAATTATATCGACAGACATTTGGACTTACTTAACCAATTCAGATATTTACATTGGCAAAATACGTAGGCTTATTTAATATTTCTTTACGCTGTTGCCTTTCAGTTGTGGGCTTTGTGTATTTACTGTCTCACTTTTAATGATAAAAAATAAACAGGTTCTTCCAGTGTGGAATATTTAGCTGATTTCTGATTTTCCAGTGGAGAACAATTATTTTCTTTGCGACAGTCAGGGCTTTGAATAATCGACCGGCTCTATTTGTAAAGTGTCATGAGATAACTTTTGTTATGATCTGGTGCTTTATAATAAAATTTGATTGAATTTGACCAGTATCAATTATTTCAAATTTATTGTGTTCCTTCTGTCTTCTTCTTCCTGTCATGCACTCAGCCATTGCTCATACCTTGTTCTTTTCATGACAAACTGCTCCTTTTTCCCCCTCAAACATTTTCCATTGCATATCTATGACATTGGATTGTATTAAAATTATACCGGCCCCAGTTTTCCCAAAAGGTTTTATTATTCATGTTTTCGTTAAAGGGTTGCCAAAAAATAGTGGGAAGAATATGACAATTACCATGCAAACACAACAACGAAGTCAATGTTTACAAAATGTGAATCTGTTTGTGCAGGTACACCTTCTGCTGGTAGTGAGTTGGAACTCCTCTACGTAGCACTGACATGGTTCAAAACACCGCTCCGAACAAGGTGCTTCCTTAGCTCACAGTCCAGTGCAATTGATAGGAACCCTTGGCACCTGGTACCGAGCTGAGCTGTGGTACCGAGCCATGGTCCCATGGCACCGAGCCCTGGTATCGCAGTGCCACGGCACCTAGCAGTAGCACCGAGCAGTGGCACCGCGGCACCGAACCGTGGTACCAGAAGTGAGCCACCGGCGGTGTCGGTGCCTCAATATGCACTTGCTGTCTGTCCAAAAATGGCCTCTCCTTTGACCCCCTAAGACCATTTGAGCCGTAATGTAAATGTACAGAAGGATGTTTACCCACAACCATCATGTTAGCTCTGCTCTGCACCTCTTCCAACTGCCTCTACCCACTAAACTAAGCCCAGTTGTCAACAGCCCTCTTGAAAGCACACACTTTAGACTGAAGTCGACACAAAACATACGCTGTGTGTACATTTCAATAAATATGACCACATATAAAACACTACTCGCCAACAGTCGTGTAGCTCACGTAAGTGGTAGCTTAAGCTAACCTTAGCATTACACTGACAGATTCATGTTGCTCGGTGCTAATAGCATAGAACAGCTCGGCTCTGTGAAAACAGTGCATAAAGTCATTCTGAATAACGTAGTATAAAACTGAATTCATCCTTACCTTGTACAGAGTGGTCCAAAGCAGCATTATTCTGAGTCCCAGCGAAAAAACTGTCCGAGTGCAGCTGAGCTTTTCCTCCTAAAGCAGGAGTGTTTCAGAAGTCAACCTGACCGACATATGTTAGGAGGAAGAACACAATTAAACTGTTGTATATGTTATGAATTAAACTGTGCTGTATATGCCAAGTACATATTTGAAAAGTGAAGCACCCTCCCTTTGCCCTTTTTTCAGTGTGTTTCCATTTGTTTCTGTTTCCTTCCTTCTGGAGGTCCAACTGACGGGAAAACCCGTCCGTTAACAGAAGACCAAATCACTCTATTCTTCAACTAATTCACTGGAACTGAATACTAAGTCCTGTTCCTAATAGAAGTTCAAAAACTCACAGGTGGAGTGAAAAAAAGCAGAGTTGGGTCAGGCCGTGTTCAGCAGCTTTTCCATGGGTACACACAGTAAACACACGGGCTGTTCTCCACAAGAGCCCACAAGCTTCTACACCCTTTTCCGTCCTTCTAGAAGGTTCGGCCCGTTTTTTTCCGCCGGCAGAAAAACAGAGGATCCCTGTACAAAACATGTACAAATGACTGAATATGGGAATCCCTGTGGCGGTGCATCCAGGAAGGCTAAAACTAGAGCTGCACAATTAATCAAACCTTAAACTTACAAGAAATATTGCTTTGATATTTACCCTAAAAATTATATACAATAACAATAACAAAATGTCAAGTTCTACAAGCTGTAGATGTGTCCTGATATTTTTATATGTCTATTTAAAAAAAAGGAAAAAGATAGAAAAGAATTATTTAATATAATTATAAATTTAATATAATTATAAATGTAATATAATGTAATTATAAATATAATATAATTATAAATTTAATATAATTATAAATGTAATTTAATATAATTATAAATGTAACATAATTATAAATTTAATATAATTACAAATGTAATATAATTACAAATTTAGTATAATTTATTTGGTTTAAAATACCTCCCATGCATTCATCCATTCTCCCCTATTAAGGCGTCTGTACAGCATAAAAAAAGGAAAAAAGCATTCTCTCTTTTATTCTAGAATGTGGATGACGTATATTTGACGTCAACCAAGCCACACCCAAAAGGGCAACACGCCAGCGCAGCGACCCTCACCCATGCTCACCCACCCACGCACGCACGCACAACCCCTACTTGGAGTCGACACGCCTCCAGGGGAGAGTGAGTTCTGTCTCCCTACCGACCAAGCCTCAACAGAACCCATTGGCCCCGCCCCCTTCGGCGTATGCTCCTGGGGACGTACTGGCACGCACCCGCCACCGCCTCACTAGCAGCGCCAGCCAGCCCGGCCCGCACAGCACTGGACCAGGGATGATTACGTTCTTCCAGACGTGGGCGGAGCTTATCACCCTACCAGCCCCCTCGATAAGTCCGTTGGCCCCACGCCCTTCCGCTCGCACCCTGAGCACCATGCCGACCAGGTGACCAGCGCTGCCCACTCCACAGCTCTGCCAGTACATCTGACCATAGGGGTTCCCACCGGGACTCGTACTCACAACATTCGCTTCGCGAGACATGCGCTTAGACCACTGAACCAACGTGCTGCCCCACCCATTGGAAGCTCGACACTGTATTTAACCCTTATACAAATTACGTCACGCCTCACCTCACCCCTCCCACCCCCAAAATGTGTTCTAAAAGAACGTTCTAAAAAAAAAAAAAAAAAAAAAAACGTTCTAAAAAAAAAAAAAAAAACAACACTATTGACAGCCTGCCTTGGAAATGAGTAAACCCCTCAAATCAAGTCAAATAAAGAGAATAATAAATAAAAATAAATAAAATAAAGAAAGATTGAAGTAGCCAATCGCAGAAGAGCCTTTCTAGCCAATCAGAGGCAAGGGTACGTGCAAATTCATGTCTGGAACGGGAGGAAATACCGGATTTAGACCAAAGAAACTTCATCAACACTTACTTTTATGTTGGTCCTCCATAACTTTTCCCCTCACAAATCTTATACAGGGTGTCCCATAAGTCTCCATACATAGGAAAAATAAACGTTTCTTGACATAAACCATTTTGATTTCTACAATATGCTCTATATGACTGCCATTTTGTCGGGAACACATTTCAATGTGTGTCCTCCACTGCTGAAGAAATACGAAGAAGAAATAGAAAGAAATACATGTTACAACCATGGAATGGATTATGTCTCCCTGTGTATGGAATAACCGGAATATATGTTTCAAACGTAGGTCGTTGTTTTTAAAGATTTGGGTTGATTACTGAACACTGCTTGTCTGTCAGTTGTTTAACAGGGAAGGTCACTTATTTACTTACAGTCAATTTTGGTTGGAATATAAAACTCCGGTACTCCCTAGAGAATATGCAGTTGTGTTTGATTCTATCCCTTCAGGTTTAAAACCTTTGCTACCTTCTACTGTTAGTCCTTCAACAACCATTAGCCCTCAAACTGCACAATCAGAATTATACACAGGAAATTTACATCCATTCTGGTGTAAAAAAACAACAAAAAACTAATAATAAATGTATTAGAGAAGTGATTCAAAGGGATACAATTTGTAAGACAGCTTCCATCTTTTTTTGGAGTCATTTATATTCTGATGTGGAATGGGAAAAGGTATGGTTATTACCAAGGAAGTGTTTCATTTCCAATAAAGTGACAGAGGTGTCTTTAAAACTGTTCCATAGGTGTTATCCAACTAATTCAGCTCTGATTAAGTAGATCAGTGTCGACCCTTTTTGCTCATTTTGTCATAATTCAGATGAAACATTAACTCATTTGTTTTGGGAATGTGCCTTTTGTTCAACTTTTTGGTGTGATATATTTTTTTTTTAAATAGAAAGCTGGATATTTCTTTTAACTTCAAAATTGAAGATATTTTATTTGGTTTCTTTATTACTGATTTGCCTGTTCGGAAATCATTTATTCTTAATCTCATTTCCTTATTAGCTAAATTTCATATACATACAAGCAAGTCTGCCAATCAGAAACCCAGCTCTGTGGTCTTTAAATCTTATTTGAAATCCTATCTAGACACACTTAACTTTTGCACTAACCTTAAAGCTGTGAAGACTAAAGCCTTATGTGAAGAGGTTAAGTTGTAATTTATTTTTTTCTCTTTTTGTTTATTCCTTTTATTTTATTTAATTTACTTACCTATTTATGTAATTGTATTTAATTTCTTCCTGCCTCACCTCAAGCATTATATTTTTTTTTCTCCATGCCATGTTCTGGCCTATGTGTATATGGTATTTTGTAAGTAAAGTATGAAAAAAAGGAGAAAAATGGAAAAAAAATAAAGAAAAAAATTTAAAAATTCCAAAAAAAAAAAAAACAAAAAACTGTCTTTCATTTTGAGGTCAACAGTCAACCAAATAACCCTACACCAAACCTAATGCCACTGGAATAAACCTACCTTTTACATGACTGTAACCGAATATTTCATATTAGTTTGGGCTTTGATCCAAGTTTATGACCAGTGCGGTGCTTCTGTTTGGCTACAATAATGGTTTACGAGGGCCTTAAGCTCTCATTGCTGGCTCAAAGGAGTCACAACATCAACTCAACATTTTCAGTATAAAAAAAAATAATGGAAAACACATTTACAACAGCCTTGAACTAAATAATTCAGGCTTTTATGTACATTACAATAAACAGCATTAGATTTAAGTCCGAATTAGAAATATTATTGCATCTTTTTAAAACAAACATCTGATTGGGTTTGAATTCATGTTTTGACACTTAAATCTAATGGTATGATTGTTCATTTCCATATTCTGAAGTTTAACATGAGACTGAACTCCAACATAATTAGTTTACCATTTCAACAAAAACTTCCAAAGGCAATAATTAAATCAGTGGTATCTGGTGGCAAATATTTGATCCACAAGCACCAGGCTCATTGATTCCAAAGTAATTAACTATACAATAAATATACAATAGATGTAAACAATGTGAAAAACCAAAAAGGTAGGACATACCTCTGCAGAAAGTCATTTAATTCAATCAAAATCTTGCAGAGAAAAAAAAAAAAAAAAAAAAAGTAGTATCCAATTTGTACATCTGCTCCATAAACTACTGGGTTCATCCATGGCCAACGCTCTACGCTTCATCCAGGTTTCATGAATATATGTGCAGTGGATATTCAGAGAGATAAATTAACAAGCAAATGGAGGAGAGAAAATAACATCTTCAGAGGACTTAAAAATGTGGCAGACAAAAACAGATTTAACATGAACAAAACATTACGATGAGCAACTCGGTGGTGCAGTGGTTTAAATAAAGCTTTACTTACTTACTACAGTGTTGACCATTCAAAAAAAAAAACCAGACACTATTGTGGTTGCATGTCATGTCAGTTTAGCCAGTCCAGATCATCGTCTTCGTCATCATCACTGAACGGGGCAGGTGGAGAATGACCCTTCAAGCTTTGAACACAAACGAGAGAAAAAAGAAATCAAATATGAGTGATGTATGAGGAAAGAAAAACCAGTCAGTGTATCGTTTGGTAATTGGATTTTCTTTTCAGAAACAAAAGGAAAACTAGTGGGTAATTGATTTTCATTTTAAAATAGACAAATTAAAATTGAATTTCAAGGTGTTTTTCTTTTTCAGTGTCAAAACAGATAAACCAAATTTAAAAAAACGGATTGATTTTCATTTTCTTTCTAATAACAAAGAAGAAAGTCCATAAGTGTCTAACGATATTAATTTTCCTAATTTCATTGTACACACAACGACAATAAAGGCTACTCTATTCTATTCTATTTGTTCATCTGGCTGTTTCTAATCTGTCTGTCCATTTCAAAACCAGCAAAACATCAGTTTCACATCAGTTGCTCTACTGTACTGTATCTTGGTTGCTTCCCAGACAAACTGGATTCAGACAATGTTTATCTCCTAAAGATTCTGTTGACATCAGCCAAGAGTCACAACAAAATGTTGGCTACAGAAAGAGCCACCCGCAACAGGCTTTTTTATTTCTATCGCAGAAAACATTTGGCTGATGGAACAGCTGACTTTTACCCTGCGGCTCCAGGAGGAGCCCTGAAAAAGGCGCTGGAGAAAATGGACAGACTTTACAAACAGTGACAGTACTAGTTAATAAAAGCATTTGAAGTTGTATGCATGTTTGATGTTATAATCGCCATATCTAGACCTCAATTTCATGTTCTTGTTTTGTAAAACTAAAATGTTTATAAAAGTGTCAAAAAAAAAAAAAAAAAAACACAAAAACAAACATTTTTGGGTTTGTGCTCACCGTTAACATAAAGCCTGGATGGACCTTGGCAGCGGTCACTTGTTTCTGATGGCTCAGATACAGAAGCAGTTTGTACACTAAATCAAAAGAGGAAAATTAGTGTTTTTCATTATTTACAGGTTCTTATAATAGTATTTTACTGGTCTGACCCACTTTAGATTGAACTGACTTAAAACAACTTCAACATCATTGATTGTTCATATCTTCAGTATAATTTTTGCATTTCACACATTGATCCCAGAGGCCAGACTAGACCCTTCAGCGGGCCAGGTTTGGCCCCCGGGCCGCATGTTTGACACCTGCGCACTAATCTATCAATACATGTAGAGGAACTGAAGTAGTTGGATCAGTGACAGTGGATGGAGACGTTTGGTTTATGTTCAGTTCATGATATATTTTGCTGGAAAAGTCACATTTTCCTTATTTTTTTTTCTGATTTCATCTAATAAGGTTTGAATTTACTCTGAGCTTTTATGAACATCTACATGAATTAAATGTAGGAAAATACTTGCTTTACACTGAAAAATGCAGAGGATAATGTTTTAATAAATGGTGATGAATCACTGAGGAAAGGTTAAATGTAAATGAAATTGATAACAGAATTACTTTCTTTGTGTTCCTTTTAAATTTAAGGCTGAGATAATTAATATATAATTAATATTCTCTAGTGGGAAAGTGATTGTTTTGAAGTGATCGTGGGTCCTGGTCTGTGGACCTGGTTCTGGTATGTGGTTCTGGCCTTTGATTCTGATCTGTAGTCCTGTTGTGGGGCTCCAGTCTGTGCTCTGTGACCTGGTCCTGGTCCTCTGTGGTTTCTCTTCCAGATTGAGGCTCTGAAACTCTTCTCTCAGGCTGAACTGGTTTCCTGGTTCCTGGAACACAGAAACAGCAGCAGAAAACTCAGCGTCCACGTAAATAAAAGAAATAAGTAAATAGAAAATAAAATAAATAAAAGAAACTAAGATGACCAAAACCAAAGACACATTCATACAGTTACACAAAAGATGACTGACTGCAGGGTTGGTGGTAGCTCACAGGAACAAACTGTTTATCCCACCCCCTTTAATACAACACTAATTAGATCAATACAAGAAGTCTACACACAAATATATGTGTGTGTGTGTGTATGTATGTGTATGTGTATATATATATATATATATATATATATATATATATATATATATATATATATATATATATATACACACACACACACACATAATTTTTTTTGCTTAATTCAAGCAAAAAAAATCTGCCAATGGACCAAGTGAAAATTATCTTGTTCAGATTTCTTGAAGTCAGATTTTCCAGATCTATTGTCTATAAATCAGTTCTTCTATCTGACTGAAAAGTTCCTCTTCAGGTGATTCTGCCTGATTTTCAGTGGGATCAGATATTTGAACTAGAAATGAGACAAATACATGTGGACAGATGTAGATTTTTGCAGTGCACTACTTAGAAACCCATATAAATACAGTTGGCTATAATCCATAATTATATGCATTGTTCCTTCTAATTTACACTATATATGACTATTTCAATGATCTTTTTATATATCCCACAACTCTATTAGTTTATATAAAATATGATCTTTACTACAACACTTCCATGTTCTGCTGTAATATTCACCGGTGTCATTAGATTTAACATTAGTGTTTGTTTCACCCACGTTTCAACGCGCTGGTTTTCTGGCCCTCGTCAGGTGGTTGGTTTCGGCGTGGAGGAGAACGACCCTTCAGACCAGAGCGTCCTCTGCCCCTCAGACGGCGCCGACAACCCCCCGTCGTCCGTGTACGGCGAAGTCAGCGAGCTGAGCTTCCTGCCGGCCTGGACGCCACAGCTGCAGGACACCGCGCTCATCACCGACATCAGAGCCTTCACGGCGTCGCTGCCGCTACACCCCTACCACAAGATCCTGCACTAGGTCGGCGTCAGCGGAGCCCCGCCTCCGTCTGGGATGATGCTGTAACTGTGGGGACCGCTGGCAACAACATCCACACTGTGTGATCAGAGAAGAGGCAATGTTTTGTTTCGGGTTTTTTGTGATGCTGCGTTCACAACCTGCGGGAAAAAACTGGAAAAGACCTGAAGATGAGGCTTCGATTCGGTTTTCTGCCCCTTTAACAAAATACTTGTGCATTTACGGTCGTATTCACAAAAAAAGAGAAAAAAAAAATTCTTCTCTAATTTCTCATTTTCTTTAACCTAACAGCCAAGCACTTAAAGAAGAAAAAGTCAGCAAAAAAGATTAAAATAAGTATAATAAACAAAAGTAACATTAAATCAGATTGTAAAAGCATGAAAAGAGACAGGATTGAAGCAGCGCTCTGACCTTAGGCCTAAAGCTGCAGGTTCCACTTCAGCTCCACATGTAACATCTGGAGAGGATGCTGCATAAACACACATCTACTAAAATCCTAGTTTTATACAGAAACTGATCATAAAGTTACAGATTACAACTGAAGCTTTGGATCATCATCATCAAATCCTTCTGAAAACCACCGTCACGACAGTTTGATCAGACTTTAACACGTAAAACCATATGTTCTGCATCTGTTGAATCTTATTTTTGTGTATTAACAGTAAACTGATTCCTGCATAAAAAAAGTACAAACATACAGTTTTACTACAGAAATACATACCAGATGAGGAAACTAAGAGGATACCGGCAACAACGGTTCCAAAGCAACTAGGCTGTGAGACACCTACACCTGCACCTCTCTCCTCTCCTTCCCCTCCCCTGCAGCAGAAGTCATACACATGCTTACTAACCCACATTCTTGGTCTGCATATCAGCTGTCTACACTGACGTCACACACCTACGCCAAGCACACACACACACTCACATGTTTTAAACAGTTGTCAATGATATCTTTAGGGGTTTTTTTGGTAAACAACTTCTTGGTAGATTTAGAAACTACAAGTTTAGTTTTATTGGGAACAGGGGGTTTTACTCTGATGAAAACTATCTGACAAACACATGCTTTCTAAAGTAGCCAGTGGTGAAACAGTCCAAGTGTATTTCACTGAACCAATGTTGTGTTCACTGTCAGACATTTTTTTTTTTACACATACATTTTTGTTTTCAATGGCATGCCACCCTTGAAAGAAAAAAAAAAATCTCCTGGCCAGAGATCTTATGGTTAACCTGCATTACATTGCACCTCTCATGTTTCAACAGTTCATCCCCCCTCAGTTCAACCACTGTTCACAGAATCCACTCCTCACACGTCTCTTGTGCGTCCTCGTTCACAGAGCTCATAGGACTTAGATCCACAGCATGCCAAGCCTTTTGGATCACTGACTGGCAGCCCTCACCATCAGTTTCCATTCTTCCTTTATATTTCTGCCAGAGAGAGATAAAAAAAAAAAAACAGGTTTCATTCAATATTGTACACATTAATAGATCCATGCCATCCTTGGTGGTCATTCTGCATACAACTGCATCCAGTACATAGGTACCATGTATGTCTGATTAAAAATTAATAATTGCCCTCCAATCCATATTGCCCCTAAAATCTGATTGTCACCCAAAATGTTTGATCCTCTCAGACCAGGGATTAAAGCAAAAATTTTTCATCTGACTGAAAATTTTCTTCTGGTCAAAATCATTGGCCACTATTAAAAATGATGCAATACTACTATAGCATACAAGTTTATAGAGTCAAATTTGGCAATACTGTGAAACACACTGAATGGGAGAGTGTACAGGTGTAGAAGATTAGTAACATGGATAGAAAAAATGTCATGAGTGGTATTGGTGGGGGGTCTGGGGGTCCTCCCCCAGAAAATTTTTCAAGCTTCAGGTCAATTTTGGTGCTCTCTGGTTAATTTTAAAGGGTATGAAAACCTTTGAAGCAAGTGAAAATAATAACTAGAAGAAAACCTTACTGCAAAAAATGAGTGAAAAACTTTTTATTTAACAATTTAGGAACTCCTAAAACATAACTCCAACTCCAACAGCACATGAATTTTGGGGAAAATGTCTGTGTAAATGTAACCCTAACCAACTAATCTTCAGTTTCTCAGATTGATGGCAGATCAGGACTTTTTTACCACTGGAATCATACAGAATTTTCTTGTGGCAAACTACGCACATGCACGCACCAGGCAGCTTCATCTTTTTTGCACCATGATCCAATTGGAGTTCCATCGTCTCCCTTCTCATCAAGCCACGCCCACCTCCATCTATTTTTCATGCATCTCTCAATAGTTACCACTTCAGCACCTTCCTCTACAAACGTGTCCATGATGTCGTATATGCTAGCCAAAATAATCTGTACGTCGTCAAACCTGCGTCCACAACCCCCTCCCGCCAATATCATGTTCTCTTTTGATTGGAAGAAATTACGTCAACTGAAACAGAAATTATATTCCGTTCCAGATACTCTCTGAGGGTATTTAAAATACAGTGGCTTTGCAAATACCAAGGGTGTTACTCATTCATTCAATTTTATCTTCAGACTGTACCACACAGATAGAAATAAGATGCTAAACGGGTCAAAATAAAGCACTTACGCAGTCGGGCGCGTAACCGCGTAAGGCCGCACGCACGGGAAGGGCACATACACACAAACACATACACTAGTCATATACCGGCAAGAGGAGGTAAGCTATGAATCCAAACATGAAGGTACATGTAGATCAGTTCTGTCTTCTTCCCTTTTCGCTGTGGTTTTTTCATAATGAAAGCTACTTGTTAGCACTAAACTAAAGTTAGTGTCTGGAGGCTGAACTTCGGTAAAGCTGAACTTGTCCATGTGTTTCTGAGGCACAGAATGGGCAGCGTTTCCTTCCAAAGATAAATAGTCATCAATCTCTCCTCCCGACATAAAAATAAAGAAGTCATCTTCTTATCATCACTGTTAAACCCATCAGCCCCATGTGTGGCGTGCCTGTGTTAAACACCTGCAGACCCAGGACAGGATCGCGGTGCCGACTGGACTCCACGAAACACGTGGGGAAGTTACTTCAATATGACTTTTTTCCCCCCTCAATTTTTCCATTTGACGGAAATCCGTCATGGTGACAGAGAACTTTAATATCTGATATAAACCATGTCACACTCATGCAATATTTCATCAGACATTACTAAGCAGGAAATTGGATTTAATTTACCTTTCTGACTGTGTTGGGTGGACTGACCACTGGACTTTTCTGATTCTGGTCGCTCACTGCTGACTGGTTCTGATTGCTGTCAGTTGGCACCTATAACGGATAAAACAAATAGGAGAGGGACAATAAAGAGACAGGTACTGGGAATGTTCCACCAGAAAGGATATCTCTGGTATCTCTAGATAACTTTACAAGATACAATAAATGTAAGATACTGATTAAAATCTATCACTTATGAAGCTATACCTCATTAATATTTTTGACTGTGGATGGGGAATTTGAAGCTCCACAAACTGTTGAATGCATTTCCTCATCAAGACCCTGCAAAAAGAAGAGAAAAAAAAGAGGGATATCTTAAGTATGTGAAGATAGGATGTTGCTTATGTAACATTACAAGAAAGGTATTATGGCTGTGCCTCTGAAAGTCTTTTGTAAGACACAAATCCACTCTGAAACAGTTCTTAAGTCACTTAGCCGACCACATGACTACAGTCTGTAGATTCCAAAAACTACTATCTTCTAAGGTAACACAGACTCATGAAATCAGCACTGGATTACTTCATTGTTTATCTACTGCAGACATGTAAGTCAACAACCCACCGTGCATACTTAACCAACATTAAAAAAAAAATCAAGTATAGTAATTCAAGTATTTCTCAAAAACCAATATGATGCTTCTTTCAACTCCATATGGTGGCAGGACCATATAAACCATAAGGACTTCGAAAGTCCCATTTGGTTAGGCCACAGTTCGACACACATATACGCTCAGATATACTGACTGAAGCTTTGAAAAGAATGTTATGAGAGAATCCTTCTATACCATCGTCCACACAAACCATGTCCACATAAACCATAACACTGTCCACACAAACCATGCCATACTCATGTCAGTACACACACTGTGTACTGACATGTCACTGTAACACATGTGTTTACATTGCTTACACTACTACGTTTTTTAAAATCTTAGTCTTTCATACTGTATATCTCCAATTTGCATATATTTTTCAATGCACACTTTTATAATTTTAAGGTTTGTTTTTGTTTTTTTTTTAAGATATGTCTGTATCTTATTGTTTTGTTATCAGATGTATGTGCACTGTCTCTGGCAGAGACCATCTGCAATTTCATTGCACAACTGGTGTAATCATAATAAAGCCTATTCTATTCACACACAGCATCAATGAAACATGTTTGCAGTCGTGAAATTTTGCCCCAGTTAAGCCATAAATCGGATTTAATTTACCTTTCTGACCATGTTAGGTGGACTGACCACTGGACTTGTCTGATTCTGGTCGCTCACAGCTGACTGGCTCTGGTTGCTGTCGGTCAGCACCTGTAAAGGATAAAACAAATAGGAGAGGGACAATAAAGAGACAGGTACTGGAAATGTACCACCAGAAAGGACATTTGAGGCTTTAATAAAAGAAACCATCCTCTTATTGACAAGGACACAGAGGAAAACTTTGTTTTGAATCTCTAGATAGCTTTACAAGATACAATAAATGTAAGATACTGATTAAAATCTATCACTTATGAAGCTATACCTCATTAATATTTTTGACTGTGGATGGGGAATTTGAAGCTCCACAAACTGTTGAATGCATTTCCTCATCAAGACCCTGCAAAAAGAAGAAAAAAAGAGGGATATCTTAAATATGTGAAGATAGGATGTTGCTTATGTAACATTACAAGAAATGTATTATGGCTGTGCTACTGAAAGTCTTGTCAGACACAAATCCACTCTGAAACAGTTCTTAAGTCACTTATCCGATCACATGACTACAGTCTATAGATTCCAAAAACTACTATCTTCTAAGTCAGCAGTTCCCAACCTATTTAGGCTTTACAGTAGGCCACTTTCTACCTCCTACCTTATATATCATCATCCACACAAACCATGTCCATATCAACCTTACTACTGTCCATACAAACCATGTCATACTCATGTCAGTACACACACACACAGCACCACATTTGCAGTTGTAGTATTTTGCCCAAAGTTAAGCCATAAATTGGATTCATTTTACCTTTCTGACTGTGTTGGGCAGACTGACCACTGGACTTGTCTGATTCTGGTTGCTGACAGCTGACTGGCTCTGGCTGCTGTCATATGCAACAGGAGGAATATGGCCCTTGCTACTCTTCAGATAAAATGTTGTTCAACAGTAGGTAAACAGGTTCACATTTGAAGAACCCATTACGTTTCCTGGCTGTATAGTGCATGTGTCTCTCCCTAAGTGGAGAAACACCTTTCCACTATAGAAATGCAATGTTTGGAGTCTGCATGACATTAACAGGAGAAGGATGACCGTTGCTGTATGTGCAGTTGTTCTTGACTACATAAGGCTGAACTGCATTCTGCCACCCAATGCTTTAGTTGTTACATGTTTTGATAGTGCACAATGTCCCCCACAACATGAAACAGTTTCACTTATAGAACCAATTCCAGTGAACTTCCAAAAGAACCACACTGACAAGGCTATGGCAAGGGAAATATTTTAACTTGAGTCCACTAGCAGCCATGGTTTTCATATAAAAAAAAATTAAATGGTGTTCAATCTGACTGATTCTCTGCATCACCATCCTCAGTCTCTAAATCACATCTTCCTTCTTTCACTCTACTTCATTCACTATAGGTTATTACTGCAATAATATTACACTAATAAAAATAAAAGTAGGTCAGCAGCATTTTGATTTTGTGATATGACAGTGATAGGAGCCACATTATGATTTTGGGTCCAAGAACCTTGTGAGATGAACACAAACCGGGGTTATCACTATAGTGATTTTGACATCAGATTAATTTCTGATTGATTCTTATTTAAAAACATAACTACAAGAGACTAATTACTGAGAGAGTTCAGCTAGACGCATGCTTCAAAAAACTATGAACCAACAACAGGAGAAAGACATTCAGATCCTCTACCTGTTCAATCTGTCAGTCCCAAACTGATGAGTAGTAAGAACTAGTGTAAAGGCCAACATTTAAAGCAGGCTCAGCTGTGTGCTGATTGCTCAGAACACCTGCCCCTGGCCTCCTCAGTTAACTACATGCACCAGGTACAGGTCAGGTTTGTTTCCCCCTCATGTGTTACACAAAGCAGGCCATGAACATTTTAAAGTGGTATCCTATCATCACATAATCGTTACAGTATAAAATATCCTGCTGTGGTTCATATTTTCCCCCAAAAGCCAAACCTGAGCTGTCCTGCTGCTGTCTGTCCTCCTCTCCCCCTGCCCCGCATGCACACCGGAACGTTAACGAGGCTTAATTAACAACCACCGTAGCTTGCTGCACATACAGAAAACTAACAACGGTGTCATATTATATACAGTACAGTGCTGTTACTTTTCAGTCATAAGGCCAAACCTGAGCTGTCAGACTGCTGTCTACTCTCTGTGTACACTTACAGTTAAAGACTGCACAACGTAATGTTAATTAGGCTTAATTAATGAGCAAGCTATAGCTTGCTGCAGGACACAAAACCAACAATGGTGCCATAACATATACTGGTTTATAACTATTGAATCCAAAAACCAAACCTGAGCTGTCGGCTGTCCTTGACCTCTTATTAGCAAAGCTTTTAGCCATAGCAGCGTTAGCTAATGTGCGTTAGCTCTCTCATCTAACTTTACCATGTGCAAAGAACACACACATCGATGGCTTGACACACAATCGGCAAAAAGAGGCTGAATTAGATTAAAAACCCTTACCTGTATGTGTTTACTCCGTTAGTTAGTCCACCAAGCAGCGACTTCCTTCTCCAGTATTTCATTTTTAAACGTCCTGAAGGTCTGGAGACGGTGTGGGCGGACCTTGGAGTCGACGTATTGTAGGTACCGCCCACTGGCAAAAACCAGCCAATCAGAAGAAAGTCTGCCAAATTGCCCGCCAAATTTGACGTGTGTATCGAAAATGTGTAAGGAAGTGCAGTTCCACCACTGGCCAGTGGCGGTGCTGTCCTATACACTGGGATACACTCAAAGTCAGGTCAAGTGGTACATAAGGACTTTCAAAGAAAAAGCGAAAAAGTGTTATTTAGACACTTAATAACACAGTAACACTCTTTGTTTTATGAGGACTCTGGCATGGTCCGGCTAAACCACATAGGTCCTCGGAGCCCAGGTGCGTAGTCAGGTGAAATGTCCCTCTAAACCACAAATACCAACACGCACGCACACACACACACACACACACACACACACACACACACACACACACACACATACACACACACACACACACACACACACAGGTGGAAGCAGGTGTATCAGTTGTGTTTCCATTTCCAACATTCCCTCAGATCACAGGTGTGGGTGTGTTTATTTGTACTTTAGAACATGATTGTTGTGAACCAATTTACAACCCCCAAAATTGGGACATTGTATAAAATGTAAATAAAAAGTGAGCACAGTTTTTTGGAAGTCCATATTTTATTCATAATAGATCACAGAAAACATGTAATCTATGAAGTGAGAATACATAGCATTTTATAAAAGAAAAAAGAGGTAATTTTGAATTTGATGGGAGTTGTGGATCTATACTTTTATGATGTCATTATTTAGCCATATTATGTTACATGTGACCTTTGGACTCACTTATACTCTGTATAAAGTTTATACAAGCTGTGAGCTCTGCATACAGTCTAATCTACAGGGTGTCCCATAAGTCTCCATACATAGGAGACATAATACATTCCATACATATGTGGTTCTAACATGTATTTCTTTATATTTCTTCTTTATAGTTCTTCAGCAGTGGAGGACACGCATTGAAATGTGTTCCCGACAAAATGGCAGTCATATAGAGCATATTATATAAATAAAAATGGTTTATGTCAAGAAACGTTTATTTTTCCTATTTTCCTGTATGGAGACTTATGGGACACCCTGTACATAACACTATGTAGTGAGTAAATTGGGTTGAGGCCCTTTTGGGATACAGTGGTGCCAACCAAGCCATGGACTTATCTGCAACTTATATAGCATACATCTGTAACTCTGAAGAAACCATAAAAACACCTGTCACCACATGCAACTGGTATTCAGATGGCGATACTCTGTCATTATGCCTGTTTACCCTGTGTGTGCCAAATAAATCCTTCCTCTTTGAGACGATCCACTGGTTTCATGCTGTCTTGGTGAAAGTACGACAGAATATCACATCTAAAAAGTTTGGACAGGGACAAAAGGTCAGAAAAGTGGTACTGAATAGAAACAGCTGATGGAACATTTTGCAACTAATGAGGTGAATTGGCAACAGGTCAGTGACATGATTGGGTAGAAAAAAACATCATAAAGAGGCAGAATCTAAGGTATACCAATCTGCCATAAATTTGTGTCATCAAATTGTGGAATAATATCAGAATAATGTTTCTCAGTGTAAACTCAACAAAGACATTGAATATCTGATCGTCTCCAGTACATAACGTGACCCATAAGATTCTGAGAATCAGGAAATATATTCATGATCAAAGGAGAAAACTGAAAAATTAATACTGGATGACCATGATCTTAAGGTACTCAGGAGGCCCTGCAGTAAAAGCTGACATGATTCAGTAGTAGAAATCACAGCATGGACTCAGGAACATTTCTAGACTTTGTTTATGAAGATAATTCATCATGTCATCCACAAATCCATGTTAAAGCTCTGTCATGCAAAACAGCCATAGATGAACATGATCCAGAAACACTGGTGTCTTCTTTGGGCCAAAACTCATTTAAAACAGACCGAAGCAAAATGGAAAACTGATCTGTGGCCAGATGAATCAACATTTGAAGTTCTGTTTTAAAAACCTTGGATGCTGTGTTCTCCAGGCTTCAGATCAGAGGGACCATCAGCACTAAGTTAAAAGCCCACATCTGTGATGGTATGGGGGTGCATTAGTGCCTGTGGAATGGGCAGCTTTCATCTGGAAAGACAACCTGGATGGTGAAAGGTTTACACGTTTTAGAGCAGCACATGCTCCTATCTAGACAAGACCTTGTACATTTAGTTCAGTAAGACAGTGCTAAACCTTATACCACATCTATGACATTAAAAAAACAAACTGGATTTATTACAGATCATGTACAATTTTAAACATAAATGTTTCTATTTGATGCATCATACCAGAGTTAGCCTTTGGCTAATTTACATCTGCAGTCTCCAACAGCATGGTTTCACTGTAGAAGAAACAAAACATCTGGTGCAGTATGAAATGAAAAACACAGCAGGACTGTTAAGAGCTAGAATTGTATTTCAGGACATTTTCTATTTCACTGATTTTATGTCACTACCAACACTCATATGTAGTTTACCTTTAAAGACTCAATGTGCTGTATTTAAAGGGTCATATTTTGCTAAACCCACTTTTATTAGTCTTGGGTTCATTTATTTGTGTATTTGGACCCTAATAGTTCCAAAAGTTTGAATTGCAACCCTCCAGGTGCTGCAAAGCTATCTTTATACTCATTTTGGCTAAAATGGAATGGATTTCTACAACCCATTTAATTCCTTCATAATTTGTTACGTTTTATAACTAGTTACATCATGACATTTGCACATATAAGGTCAAGACTTCCGACGAACATTTCTCCAAGTATGACATTGTTTGTCAGCAGCAGTGGTTGTAGTCCATACTAAAAATATGTCCAAAGTTCGAGCTGATTACCTAAAATGTTCAGTTGTTGGTAGAATGGGAGAGAACAACAAACTCAACAACCTGGAGAGGGTGGGGCCTGAAGTGGTTCATTTGCATTTAAAGGGCCAGCGCTCAAAACGACCTTTCTGGCATCAGTACTCAGAAACAGGGTTGAAGATGGACCTGTGGAGTTGAATTAATGAAAAATTCAGACCCAAGTATAGCATTTACAGTTTATGTAGAGCACAGGGAAATGTTTTAAAATGTATAATTCCATTAAAAAAACAAAAACAAAATATCACTCCTTTAAAGTTGAAGTTTGCAACGTAGTGATTCCACTCATCTCTCTTTCTTCTGATGATGCTAAAAAGCTGCTTCACACATTCACTACATTTTCTTCAGTGGTGCACTTTTCTCCACTCAGCCCACATAACCCATATACAAACCCAGCTTCAGTGGCTCACAGTCACTTACAGGATTCAGAGAAGAAATGGTCACAGCCTCATTATCTTCCACAAATGTTCACAGTGTCTCTGTTCCACACCCACCACACCTGCCCTGACAATAGGTGACAGAGCCTGATGCTACTTAGACCTACATCTATGGAACTCACCTGTCCCCTCTGTTGTTGATGCTTTAAATCTGGTCTAAAAACCCACTTTCCTTGACTGGCTTTCTTTTACAACATCAAAGTGGGCTGTGATAACTGAACTGGTTCTGCAGATGAGATGCACCATGTAATTACTACGCACCCTCTCCTCCAGTGGCTTTAAAAAGAAAAAAAAAACATTAAAAGTCCCTCAGTAGATTATAATTTTTGTATTCTGATATTAATTTCATGTTCTAACATAATAGGAGACACTATTGTAGTGTAAAAAAGAAAATTAGGAAGTCCAGTTTGTGCTGCTGTAGAAACATTGTGGAATCATGAAAACAGAATAAAACACATTTTCATGGGCTTACAGTATACCCACATGAAAATATAATTTTCTGCAATTAGATCTCACTAAATATCTATAAATCTTAGAAAATTTTTTGAAGAACAATGTCTTTTAAGTATATTAAGTCTCCAAAAATAAGATAGAAAAATATCCTCAGGGGATTAATAGCGTCAGATTTCAGACTTTGCCTTAAAGTCTGTGGTACATACATGTGTGAGGCAGGTAGATTCTAAAAAAAGACACAATTAAGTTGGAGTGCAGGGAATGTAGGATGTGAAGTTTGAGCTTAGAAGCATTTGTGAATTTGCATCAGCCTTCTGTATCACCACTCAGCTTAGCCACATGCCTCTACTAGTACCTAAACCTGAACGGAATCAGCAGCATTTTCAGTCATTTTTGGAGGGAGTGGAAATCAACCCATGCTGCTGTTTGGGCGTGAGAATGTGTTGAATTGAAGTATAAAAACACTACACCAATGAACCTGAACACAACAGCCATATGCCATATTTTAGCACCTTTAAAAAACAATTTCAACACATGAGGACATGTTCTATTTATGTAAGAATGGTGGGAGATTAGTGGGTGGAGTGGCCAAGACATATGTTTAGTTTTATTAACGGCACACAGTAATTATGCAACCTGCCCACATTCATTTCACTGTATCGAACATGGTGTCCGTAAATGTCTGATGGTGCGAGAAGGAGGCAGGGATTTTATGTGTGGGCACAAGAAGAATCTGAAGAGTTTGAAGGGAATCTACATCTCTTAACCTTAATGTAATTATCTGATCTCTGTTCTGCATTGGTACAGCATGAAACACCTGAATTTCTTTCTTTTATTTAATTTTTAAAATTTTTTTTTTAAATCACGGTGGATTATTCAAATGAGATCCAACTTTAGCACTGTGTCTGAGGCAGGTTGCTAAGCTACAGACTGTGTCAGGAAGTGACAAGCGAACATAATTACGGCCCTGGTTGACAGACACAGACAGTGTTCATTAGACTTACTCAAGCATTAAGACATCAAGTCTTTTTAAGGGACAAAAACCTCACGGAACCCTTTGAATCAGCTAATTACCACATAATCATTTGGTGAATAGTATTTAAACAATTAAAGACTAAAGAAATTGAATTACTTTCTGTGTTGTATGGATGCATGATTTAATATGCGACTGTTGTTCTGTATAATGTGATGCTATTTACTTGAAACAGCGTTACAGAAGCAGACATAGTTTTTTTCATTACTCCACAACATCATCTTCTGATAGGAATTAGAAACTCAAATTACATCAAAGTAAATAAAGCAGAATTAGAACTTAACCCTTTCATGCATGAATTATTAGAAACTTAATCAAAAATTTTTTTCCTGAGTGTTTTTATTCCTCTTTAGGCATGAAAAAAAAAACAATGTGATTGAATTTTTTATTTTTTTAATCAATCTGTTTTTCATGGAGTTACAAAAATGTCCACTCAGCTACACCATGAATTTTATTCTTGAAGCAAAGAAATATGTATTTAAAACCCAATATCATAAAGTGATATGAAAACAGTGAAATGAAACCATGTTTAATGCAGCTAATCTGATGTTTTCTTACATTTTAACATATTCTAATACTAGTTATTACTCACTTCATGGAGATAATATGCAAAAAATAAATATTAACAATTAATTTCCACTCAAGAACCCACCAAGAACAGCAAAGTTACAATAATGGTATGAATTGCAGTTTATGAGATGATGCATAAGTGTCCACTGTGTTGGTTGATATGGAACTAAAACAATAAAACCCATGAATATACAAGAGTAAAGGTGTAGAGTAACTGTCCACTGTAGTGACCACTATGCATGAAAGGGTCAATTTGCTCTACATCAGTGTTTTTCAACCTTGGGGTCAGGACCCCATGTAGGGTCTCCTGAAATTCTAATTGATAAAAATACTAATAAAAATATATGTTGAGTTGAGAGAGACAATCCCAATACATAAAAGACATGACAAAGTGTGAAGATGAAACTGAAGCACTGTGGTTCTGTTTATCTTTCAAATGTTCATTGTGGTCAGTTTCAGATGATGCAGCTCTTTCATAATTCATAGTTTGAGTTCTTGTTTGTTCAGTATTAATTGTCAGCCTTGTAAATCCAAACTGGACTGACTGTACATATCCTGACCAAGGAAAATCAAATTCTCACTTTGTGCAGTAATCTACACCTGGCTTTTCTGCCTCCGTCCATAATAATATACATTATATAGACTAAATGCAATCTAAAATTAACGTTTATTTGCCACATAGTATAGCAAACTATTACATGATCAAAAACAAATTAATTTTCGAAAAAAAAGTCTCTGTTTTGAATGTCTGGGTTTGCCAGAAATGTGTGATGTTAAAATGGGGTCATGAGCCAAAAAAGGTTGGGAACCACTGCGCTACATACTGAAAGTGCACCTTGTCTTATTTTTATTACCTTGATAAAATAACACTGCTGTTAAAGCGCAGGGTGAATCTCACGAACTGTTATGTTGGGTTTGTGTTCTCACTGTCACAGTCACACCCACTATACGACAATATGCTATCTTGATATTGCATAAGATGTTGATTGAAAGTGATATTTGCACCCTTCCCTCACTCTGCGTCTCACTGCCTCTCAATCAATTCATCTATCTCCTCTCTTGGCCTCATGGGATGCTGAGAAAATAGAGCTATTTATAGCAACCCGAGGCGCATGTGAGGCGTACCCACCTGAGCAGGAAAAGACACAAATTAACTTTACTTTACAACCACTTAATGCATCAAAAATAGCACATCACATTACATCACATGTATTTTAAATCCTATAAACTGTACATTTTGTAAATTATCAAACGTTAACACTGATATTTTATTTCGTAAATGTGCGATTTTCAGTGATTTGATGTGGGGAGGTAGAAATGGCACGTCCAAAAACAGTGAAACAGTGGAAAGCTGAAACTGGACAGTTGATGCAAACAGCAGAGAAGCATGCAGTCAGACCTGATGACCTGCAGGAAAAGATTTTACTGTGAAACCTGATGTTTTCGATGATATGATATGGAGTGTAACACATGTAGGCTGCATTATCTGTGACAATATGAATACATACAGTATTACATGAACCCATAAAGACCCAGGGCTATTTTTGTGTCGGTTTCCAGATGAATTTTTCTGTTTTTAACCTTTCTTAAGTGATTAAACAATAATCATTTCCTTTACTATTATACTCTATATTTAGCATTTTAAAGTAAAAATCTGGTATTTTCCTATATTTCATGTACTAATTATGTAGAAGTTCATTAAAGCTCAGATTAAAATTGAGGGTTATTATATCCAAAACAGAGAAAATTGAAGAAAATGATTTTTTTCTGCAAAATATATCATTAACTGAGCACAAAATAAGTGTCTCCAACTACTGTTATTGATCCAACTCCATGGGTTTTACTGGTGAATCAATGTTGTAGAAGATGACGATGTTTCCACTGTAACTACAGAGCCTCTGAACGTCCAAATGGGTCATATCTGATGACCATGAAAAGATGACAAACTGCATTTTACACCAATTATTTACATGTATTGATTGGATTAGTGGATCAACAGGTATTAAACAGTTTATAACTGTGAATGATTTTGGTCACCAGTGGATGTTTGGGTCTTTATGGGTTAATAATCAACCATTTTTAATCTAGCACACAATTTATTAACATATGTAAGTATGTGTGTAAACATTTGTGATGTCCTGATTTCAGCCGAGACAGTCACTGCAAAAAAGGGGTGTCTAAAAACAAGATAAAAACACTAAATCTGAGGAAAAAGGTACTTAAAACAAGTGAAATATCTGTCCGTGCAGCAAGAGAATTTAACTTGACAAGACTTCTTGAATTAAGATTGTTAAATCTAGAAATAAGCATGTCTACAGATGTATGAACACTTAAAATAAGAAATTAACTTTTAAAACAAGATAAATTATCTATCACTTCTAAATAAAAAATAACAATAAAAAAAAATCTAGCTAATGCTGCATTCCAGGCAACTCGTAACTTGTGTTTCTCCAACCATCTACCGGTGAAAATGCACTGGAATGGCAGTCAAACCTGTGACTTCCCACCTGTGAACTCATACTAGATCCATGTACTCCCAGTTTCGAGTTCTGACGTCACGTAGCCTGTGAAACAACAGTGGCGGCCCCTATGGATGCGGTGTTTATGCAAATTGTTCATTAAAACAAGGTATTGCTCTGACATTATCTATCTGCAAATGTTCTGCATAATCAGCAACTATGGTAGCATTAGGTAGTTTTCAGTCCATTGAGTGCAAGAATAAATTAATATCAAATACATATCCAAATATACAAATAACATAACATGAAAGGTAGAACAGCTTCTCTTGCCTTATGCACCTTTTTTACTCCTCTGTTTCCCTCAAATAACAAGGAGCAAACACCTTTAGTGATAGAAATGATTGGAAATGAGAATCACGTACGGTCCACCATGCTGGTTTGTTTACATCTAGCTACCACAATTCTTTGCGCTCAAACAGTTTGGCGTGACTTGCCTGGAACGTTACAAAGTCATAAGTCGTAGTTTGTAGTTGTGACTTACGGGCTCAAAAACCGTCCTGGAATGCAGCATAAGAACCAAATAATTTTGCAGTGGTCAAAGTTCATTTTAGCTCTAACTGGCTTCCCGTCAGGCAGGCACGTCTACATTTTGAGACATCCTTTAGCAGCAAGCAAATATATGCAAATATGCCCCTAAATTAACAAATAATACAGTAATAAATTCTAACCCAGGACCATTTTTTCTGCACTCCAAAGTTATCGTTGCATTTACAAAG